>NC_142261.1:1240000-1394891 GCF_052056855.1 Sturnus vulgaris
CAGGAAATTTTGACTTTATTTAGGATTATTTACCTTCCAAAGCATTATTAATAGATTTGGGGGGTTTGTTCTGATTTTGATTTTGCTTGATTTTATTTGTTTTTTCTGTAGTGGTTCTTTATGGGAATATTTCAAATCTTCCTGGGACGTGCCTTTAAAGAATTTCTCCTTATTGCTGTGGGAGGTGAAAGGGTGGGAAAACAATTATTAAAAATTATTCCGTTTTTAAAGAACGTTGTCAAAAGCCAGTCACTCACCATTGCAAACAGATTTATACTGGTTAGCAAGATCAACTTTTATTGTGAATGTAATGTAAAGGGGCCTGACAGCCAGATAAAATTCAAAGCACACATAAATTGATAAAGTTCTTTAGCAGCAGATAAATGCACGGAGAGTAGCCTGGAGGCAGGGCTGGCTTGTTTAGCTCAGGCAGAGCAGTTTGCTGTTTTACACGGGGCTCTGATCTCTTGGAAGTGCAAATAGGCTGATTTGCTGAACACAAATGATGGCAACCCCCAAAGCGAGCACTGAGGGGCTGTCAGCTGCCACATCAGCTCTGCGAGGAGGGAAATGTCCCTCTGTGCTGGGGACACTCACCTGTGCTGGGGACACTCACCCGTGCCCTGCAGTGCCAAGGCACTGAAGGGGTTAAAGCAGGACACACAGACTGCACATCCACAACATCTGAAATGGAAATCACTCGCTGCTCCTGGAGACTTAAAAGCCTCGTGGAAGACTTCAAATAGGGTTAAAACAGAGCTGAGGGGGAAAAATAAATAAATCCTTCTTTGTTTTTCTTGCTGTAAAAGGAACTTCAGCACATCAAGGAGTAAAATTTGAAAACGGCTGCTTGACAGTTTAACATAAACAATTCCAGTGATGAAAGCACAATATGGGCATAATTATCTGTTCAAATAAATCTGATTGATGCTAATGAGCATTTGAACAATTCATTAAGCAGCCAGGGTTTTTTTTTTTCTGGCCAATTTTCGTTGGTAAGCAAAAATGACACATCCAAACCTTTTATTAAGTACAGCAGCTCCCTCTGTACCTTCCCATCTACAGAGATCCCTTCTCCAAGAAGGTGCTGCACCTCCAGCAGGCAGGACACTCAACTTGTTATTGCCAATATTCCCCCTTGACACGGTGGCAGCTGCTGGGGTTAAAATTCGGGTCTGCAGAGCCCCCGGGGGTTTATCCTGTGGGGTCATCCCTGTGCCTGTGCACATTTAGGAGCAATGTCAATACCAGTGACCTCTGTC
This sequence comes from Sturnus vulgaris, assembly GCF_052056855.1. NCBI lineage: Eukaryota > Metazoa > Chordata > Aves > Passeriformes > Sturnidae > Sturnus > Sturnus vulgaris. Next base: position 1,241,263 of record NC_142261.1, read on the forward strand.
TCTTCCTTCACCCCATCCCGGCTCTGCTCTGTTCTTCATTCACTTGTCCCCTTGCAAGTGGTGAATTCTTTCTCAGAAAATGCCCACAGCCACAACAGGAAAAGCTGGATTTGTCCTCAAATCCAAAAAGTATTGGCCAGCTCACCCACTGACTCTGAAACATGAGGGGCAATGCTGAGGAGAAAATTACATGGGAGTTTACTCCTAATATCTGTTATTTAAATACAGCAACCAGAAGAAAATCCAGAATGCACTGGATGTGGATCAGGTTTAAATTGTGCTTAGCTGTCTATTGCAAATATCAGATTATTTCATTCCATTTGTGCAGCTCCTAATAAATTATCTTTGAAACTCTCAGTCCCAGAGCTCATGGCAACTGATTGCTCAGGAATTTGTGCCCAACATTGTTTTCCCCTTCTTCTCTTTTAGTCAGACAAAACAGAATTTTTAACTAAGCAGTCCAAGACAGAGAAACAATAGCACATTATTCAAGGGACAATTTGCATAGGGATATGATAGAAAGTGTGGCAAAAATTCAGGGAATATCCAAACTCCCACTAAAGTGCTGTGAATATCAAGCACACAATAATGAGGACTGGACTGCACATAATTTCTTAGCCAGGAGAGGGCTGAATTCGTGGTTGTGCCTTACCAGCATAACCATGTGTTATATATTAATGTGTTATAACTATAACTATGTGTTTTATTATATATTAATCCTCAGCCCAGCACAGGGATTACCTTGCCCTGTGCATCCCAGGCAGTGTCACCTCACTGCCCTGCAAAACTCTGCCCAGGCTGGGCTCCTGCTTTGAAGGGAACTGGTATTTCTCTGTCATTCACAGCACATTTGTGTCTTATTTTTTTCATTCTAAGATGCCTAATAGTCTCAAAAATTCTTAGAAGAGAATGCCTCCAGCACACACGGATCTTCCTGAATGCTAATGAATTTTCTGACATGTGTTCCTCATGTTAAAGAGTAATTTTAGTCTTTGGTAAACACGGTTTATTTGAGGAGGTAAAAAAAAAAAAAAAATTCTTTCTGGAAAATCATTCAATTAACTCATGTGTCCACTTCAGCTCGTTGGTCTGCAGTGAATAAACAGGGATGTTGTGTCTGAATGAATTTTTGTACCTCCTGCCAGTGTAAATCCATTTATCTCCCAGTACTTGGCCATACACTTGAGCACCATATATTTAGACTGCATGAAGCTTTGTTTTTTAATTTTTCTTTTTTAAAAAAGTGCTCTTTCAGGAAGCAACACCATCCAGCACTTCCCCGAATAGTTCCTGACATCTCCCAAGGGAATTCCGATGAGATTGTGGCAGCAAAGCCCCCTTTGATGCTCTAGAGGTGCAGACAGGGGGGAGCTGAGGAGAGAATTTCCTGCTGTAACCAGCACAGGGAATGGAGCCAAACAGCCACAGCCTGGCTGGGTCCCTCAGTGAGGGGTGTGCTTTGGGATCCAGCTGGAATTACTCCTGTGTGGCTGGAGACATGGACAGAGATGCTTTTCACTCCATTTCCCACTCCATTTTTCACTCCATTTTTCACTCCCATTTTCCACTCCCGTTTTCCACTCCCATTTTCCACTCCCATTTTCCCCTCCCATTTTCCACTCCTATTTTCCACTCCCATTTTCCACTCCATTTTTCACTCCATTTTTCAGGAGACACCAACCCAGAGTCCTGGTGGAGGGGTGGATTTCTCAGTGCACAGCTTTGTGCTTTTTCAGCTGCTGCAAAAGGATGCATTAAGAACCTTGAAAGTATATCCAGCTTCATCCAGTTCCCAAAGACAGAAAGTTAAAAGCTCTCTTGGCTCAGCAGATGAGACTTTTCCCTCTCTCTGGTAAAGCCAGGACAAGGCTCCAGTGGTTTAATGTGTTTAGAATTGGATATAGATTTTTAAGAATTGGATATAGATTTTTAAAAGAAGCTCAGAAGATTTAATTCTTGTCATCTCCTTGGTCATAAGGAGCTATTTATTACAAAAGAAAGATGAAAGATTTTTAATTGAACTCTGAATTAATTTCAAAATACATTCTTTTCTTTACATGAAAAGCAATTTTTTTGTATATCTGTGTTTCACACATACATTCCAGAAAACTGGTTTTCATGGGGGCTCAGGCACTGGAACTGCCTGTGCTTTAATGATTTTTGGTTACACAGAAACCTCACTTGATATAACCAATAATGAAAGCACATAATGGAAAAATGTTTTAAAGCCATTTCTTAAAAAAAGCCAGCAAAAGCTTAATAACAACTTAAAACCCGTTGAGGTAAGTTCTTGAGATTTGGAAGTGCTTGCTGTAAACAATTTTTCTCAGTGTCTTGCCCTGGAGATCCAATTTGTTATTATTAAACATACTGAGGTATTCTTGTTAAAAGTAGGACTAAAAATAACCTCTCAGCTTGTATTGCACTGGTATTTTTAGGTCTAAGGATTTTTTTTCTTCCTATCAATTGGTGCTTTGTATTAATTAATTTTCAGTGGCAACTTCATTTTCTCCTTTGTGGCTCGATTCCAAAGAAATTTTGTTTTGACAGATTTCGGGTGTTCTGTTCTCAATCATTACAGCACGGAAGAAAAAGCTCTGCTGTAAAAAGAGCAATGCATTTGTTAATCAGCTGTTCCTCATTTGTCAGAAAAAAAAAATAGTCCAAAGAACTGAGGTAAAGTTTTTTATGAGGGAGATAGACATGCTCCAAGCACAGTGTTTTTTATTGCATTTCCATGGCAGAATAAATGACCAGGTGAGAGTCAGTGTGATCATGGCATCACAAAACCCAGTTTTATTTGGACTGTGGCTGCATGGTTAAAAGCTAATAATAGCATGGGCTTGATCTCTGGGTTCTTTAATGAATGCATGTGAGCCTGGTAACTCCTGAAAAGGCTCATTTGGAGGGAAAAATTGTGGGGTTTTTTTTTTAGGAGCCTGAGCATTAACACTCCAAACAACCTGGGAGTGCATCCAGCCTGAACTCCCAAAGCAGGCAGAGTTCTGATAGGGGAAAGGGAAAATGCTCAATTCCTTTACAGCAGCACAGAGCCAAACCTGTGTCTGCACAGACAAACTGCAGGTGGCACTGACCCCTCCTGCAGCATCCCAGAGTCCCCTAAATGTCACCACAAAGAGAACCAGAGAGCCCAGGAGCTGTAGCTGGAGGTGCTGTGGTGTTGAATTGCAGGTGTTGGAAGGTGTGTGAGGATAATTTTGTATTTTAGCCTGACTGAAACCTCCTCCCTTTCACAGTCACTGATCAGCTTAGTCCTGAAATGTGTAGGATTGTGTTGCCATCTTACCCCAGCTGATTTCATCTCAGATTTTATTTGTAGTTATGTTTTAATGCACTCATACCTCTGTGGTTTGCAGTTGCAGCATTCAAGTGTTGGGCAATATAATTATGAGAAAATTGAATGAGGAGTCAGGACTTTTTAAATTGAGCTGCAGTGCACTGGGGGCCCAGTAAATGGCCAGATCTCCAGGGTGGTCGGGTAGGAATTGCTCAGATAGAGGAAAAAAACCTGCTTTTATTCCAAAATATTTCATGTTAAGGTCAATTTTCAGCATCAGAAATATTGTTAATCCATGCAAACGTAGCCATTATTGTAAAACTGGTGCTAATCTCTGTGATACTCCTTGGTTTATTTGTGATATTCTTGGTGCTACTGAGCTGTATGGAGTAAAGATAGGTCCAGTGGGATTGACTGGTCCAGATGGGATTGACTGGTTCCAAATGGGATTGACTGGTCCAAGTGGGATGGACCAGTCTAGATGGGACTGACTGGTCCAGTGGGACTGACTGGTCCAGATGGGATGGACTGGTCCAGTGGGTTTGTCTGGTTCAGATGGGATGGACTGGTCCAAGTGGGACTGACTGGTCCAGTGGGATTTACTGGTCCAGTGGGATTGACTGGTCCAGTGGGATTTCCTGCTTCCTCCTTCCCCTGGGCTGCATTTGAGGTGTCCCTCTCGTGGCACAGCATCTGCCTGAGAGTGAATCCCTCACAATCCCCCAAGTGTGACAGAAGCAGAGCATTTTCCACACTGGAGCTCTGGAGGGAGTGGGGACCTTGGGTCCTTTCCTGGTGTCTCTGGAACCCATGGAAGCTTTTCAGAAGCTTTTCAGATGCAAACCCCAGGCTGGCAGGTCCTTGCCATGAAGCAGAACAGCTCCAGAGAGGAGCAGGGCTCAGTCAGAGGCTGGGGGAGATCCTGCAGTGTCTGCTCTGAAGTGCTGACAGCTCGGTGCAGTCAGGAAGGACCAGACTGAAATGTGTCACCGTCTTCCTCCTCCTCCACTGGCGGGTGGGAGGCTGCAGCACTCAGGATGTGCTGGCCTATTTTCTGTTCCTGCAGTGGCTGGGAGGAGCAGCCCTGCTCTGCTGCTCTCCGTGGATGTAAAGCAGCTGCCAGCAGGGACAGCTCCCCGGAATGTCCCAGGGCAGGGGGTGAGGTTATTTCACACACTTGGGGTTGTGGAGCCACCCTTCAGTCCCCTTCTGCTGAGCCCCAGAAGCTGTCAGGCTCGGTTTGGAGCAGATGGCTCCTGAGAAGCTGTCAGTACTTCTGTCAGTCAGGGGAGGTCACGGAGGGTACAGGGGGGACACAGGAGCACTGGTGACAGTACATATGTGCTCTCACTTTAGGGCTTGGACTGAGTAAATAAATCTTCTTCATTCTTCTTTTTTTTGTTGTTGTTTTTAAATATTCCTCCCTGCAGGGAGCTTTTTTCCCCAGTCTGGCAGTCTGGGAACAAAAGAAAGAATTTAATAGCTCCTGGCTTCTAATCTCAGGGCAGACAGAAAACTTCATTGTGACCTCGAGCAAATTATTTAAACCCTTAACATCAAATTCACCTCTATTCATGCTCTCTGCAACCTCAATGTCATTATATTGAGAACTTAATTTGTTCTACATTCCCTCATATGTAATCCCAAGATCAGTGCTTGTCTTTCTCAGAAGCATTTTGCAAGGAAAGATTCCTTTCCTGGTTTTGCTACAAGCCTGTGTTTTGAAGTATTACAAGAACTGTGGACTGTGTCCATCCTAAGGTTTTGGTCTTCAGTATTTTGGGGTGGGCTCATGGATGAAAATACAGACACAATTATAGCTTTCACACCAAGGACAGTGCATGTAGGCCCCTTGCCTCAACACTTGCCCCACAAGATTCTATGATGCTTTAAAAAATACAAACTGTGCTTCCAGGCACAATTTTTTGCCTCTAAGATATAAGATGTAGGTGCATTAGGCTTTAAAAGGTGCAAGAAGCACATTTTTGTGTTGCTTTTGCCATTGGATGTTGTTGGGCAAGCTGATGCTTGGGTCTTGGAAAAGCAGCAGTTTCCAGTTTGTGAGTGCTGCAAACAAGGACTACTGGGCATTTAGATTCCACAGCCTCTTAAAAAGAGTCAAGATCAGCCATCCTGAACCCCAGCAAACAGAGATTCTGCTTAGGACTGTGCTTGAAGTGGTGAGATCAAAACACTGGCGTGGGTAAATAGAAGCTTGTTGTGCTGCTGGCTTTTGTTAAGTTGAATTTCTTCTGAATAAATTGACAGCAACTTGAGAAATTCTGCTGGGACTCCACTTGCATTTCTGAAGTATCACCTAAGCAGGAGCTTGGGCTTGCTTTATTTTATGCTTTTCCCAGAAGAAATATGGCAATATCTGAAGCCTGGGGAGGGGTTTGGAGGTTTTTTTTTGTGAAGTACCATTTTCTCTCACTCTTTCATTGCATGCAGCTATTTAAATCTCCCACTCTGAGGAGTTTAGGGTGAACACTTGCTCTTGCACAACTATGAGTCTTCCCAGCTGAAATATTTTCAGATTGTCACAGATTTGGAGGGGTTTAAGAGCACATTACAGGCCAAGTGGCTTAAAGAAATTGAGAGCACGAGTGCAGAACTCCCTGAGATAAGGTGAGCTCTGTGTGTCCCCGTGTCCTTTGTGCTGGCACAAGGATTGTGGGGTGCTGCCCACGCTGCCGTGGCTGGGGGCTCATGCTGAGCTCTGGCTGTCCTTGCAGGGCCAGTGCCATGCCCTGCTCTTCTGGGAGCTGGGCAAAGCCATGAGAGGGGCTCAGGGGCTGCAGAAACACCAGGGACAGGAGCAGAGACACTCTGCAATCCCTTTCCATGGAGTTCTCGTGGAGTTCATCACAGCCCAGGGGTGTCAGGGGTATGGGGGTGTTTAGGGGGCAGGCAGGAGATGTGGGGGGCAAAGGGAGGGAATGGATTGGAGCACTTTTCTTCTTAAATATCTTTCAAAAAGGGGAGCAAAGGAGAAAATTGAGAGAACTCAGCCCAGCAAGGTGGCCCCAGCTCCTGAGAGCCCAGGCTGCTGTTCCAGGGCTGGCACAGATCAGGAGCAGAATCATTCATTGCCTGGGCATGTCGGACATTCTTTGCTCAGCCAAGCAGGAAACTGAACCCTCGGGGCATTTATCCCCAGGGGAAGGAGGAGAGGAATAAAATCCCAGCTGTGCTTGGCTCTGCTCCCTTCAGTGCTCTGCTTCAGACTCCTTGCTGCACCAGCAAGTGTCACTATGGGCTTTGCTATAGCGGCAGGGAAGGCAATGGGAGTTTGACACAGGGAAAGGGAAACCCAAATCCTCAACAGGAGCGAGCCTTGCCACACCTCAGTCACCCTGAACTCCACTCTTCGTGTTTCCATTGACGAGGTGACCTCAAATTATTTGTTAAACCTTTCACTCTGGAGACATTTTAATGGCAGGATCATATGACAAAATATGACAAAATCCAATTTATTTTTTTTTTTTCTCATGGGGAGGATTCCTGCTTGTAATAATCATGGTTTTATTTTCAAGACAGTCTGCTTGGTAAGCCACGTTTTTAAGTTCAGCTTGTCAGATTTTCCAATTTGGATTTGTGAGTGGAAGTTCGTTGGGGTACATTGTTACTTCTTCAGACATAAAAAAAAAATGAAATCTTTATTAATTTAGAAAAAGGAGTGAAGTGAAATCTGTGACTGTAATTTTATTTCTCCTCTGCTTTTTCAATGCTGTTGAATATTTTGGCAGCATTTTCAATGTATTTAATAGTAGATGGAAAAGTGTGAAAATGGAAATGCGTTGGGGAAATGGAAAAACACCAACATTCATGTTACTGAAACAAAACTAAATTATTATGACAAATATTATCATGAATATGGAAAGGAAGCAAGATTGTATTTTCTTCTCCAACTGCCTAGCCACAGTTTCGTGTTCCACAAAAAGAAAATTCAGTCACATGCCTGTGACACTGAAATGTTAAGCTCTTAAACAAATATTATCTGCAGGAGACATGAAACTCATTAAAGATATTAATAAAAATCATTTTTTCCTTCCCTACATAAATATTTATTTTTAACCCTTTGTACCTAGCTGATTTAGGACATCACAAAATCCCAGAAATCCCACGTAATTTCATTCATCTGCGTGTAGAATTGGTGTTTTGGGTGAAATTCTCACCATGCTGCAGTGAACCCCTCTGGTTTCTTACCAAGCTGGGATCCCACGCTTGCTTTCAGAGCCGTGTGCTCTGTGCTTTTCCCTGATGCGGTGCTGCGGGAGGTGTGGGAGGGCTGGAGGGAGGGATGGCAGCCCTGCTGTGAAGTGGCTCTGGCACAGGAGCCAAAAGCTCCGAGCTCTCGGTCCCCAGCGATCTTTGGGATGTGGAAACCACAACACCGAGCTCCTTCCCACAGCTGGAATCTCCTTTGTCCCGAGGGCTTTGATGTGAGGGGCTGGGGGCTGGCTCTGGCAGCATTTCAGGGAAATGAAAAAGCAGGAATTGCATCCGTTGCTCTGTTTAATCCTGCAGTGATGCAATGCTGCCTTGGCTAAGTGCACTACAGAGGGACATTGACTACAGCAAGAATGACTAACTTCAGGGAGGAGAATTAGAATTGTTTGACCTTTCATAGTCTCTTTTCATCAGCTCTACAGAAAAGAATATCATAGCTCAAAGCTCTTGTTCCCTCAGGTTTCTTTCACTTTAATAACATTCCTGCGTGGATGTAATAAAAGTCTCTTTTTTTCATGAGCTCGTTTTTCTCCCTTTATTTCTGCTTGCCATTCTTGACTTCACAGATCATGACCAGGACAATTGTAAAAATCTCAGACAATGCTGGAGGAGGCAGCATTTTTGTCTTAGCCACCAAGTTTCCCATTTCCATTGTGTTCATTACAATGTTCCTGATAAAACATTTGATATTATAGATTCACAAGGTCAGCTGGTGAGGTGGCAATGGAGTAATCCTCAATAATCAAACCCTGCTCGTTACTACCCTGAGCTTACAAGCTGTGCTAAACCATGGAGCCCTTTTTATAAGCTGGCTGCTCTTCTTCTGGAACAAAATGTTGCCACAAAGAGTTGTTCATTTGTAACAAGCAAAAAGAAACGTGAATTTGTTGACTTCATGAGCAGCTCATGGAACTCATTTCCTCGGGAGGTCATCAAATTTTGTCTGCTTGTACTATCAGAGAAAAAAAAAAAAGCTTGGTTAAAGAGAAACTCCTCCAAATACACATTCTTTTAGTCCTTCCCCCATCCACTCTAGGCAGCTGTTTGCTCTCTGCCCCCTCAAGTTTCCTTCAGTGCTGTCTGTGCTCATGCTTTGAAAGAGAGGAGATAAAATCATTGGGCTCTGTCTAACCCCTGAGACTGCAGTGATTTTAACCTGGTTTCTTCTAGGGCACTTCTAACCTGAGGTGATCTGTGCTGAAGGACCTGATCTTTTGGGCTGAATGTGTTTTAAAAGCAGCTTCAGGCACATTTTCTTCAAGAAGAAGACACAATGTTGGTACAAAAATGTGCAGTATGATTTCTGGGTCAGGGGGTTTATGTGCCCACCCTGCTCCTGATAGTTTTGTGTTCGAGCCTTGCTGCCCATGCTGGGTGGCAGGGCACAGGAGTACCAGGGCATTTCTGATTTTTACCATCCTGTTTTCATAATGCATGAAAAAAATGCTTCCATCACCCCACACTCCCACGGAGAGGGCTCAAGGTGAAGAAGGCAGAGAGAGAGGAGGGAGATGGGTGATCCTTTCTTGTGAAATGCACTAAGATTGGTTCAAAACATCTGGTTTTATCTGGCCAGCTGCAGGGGTGGCACCTGCAGGTCCCTGTGCCATGCAGCAGAGCTGCCACTGGCACTGCCCACAGCCCTGAGCTCTGTCACCAGGGCCAGCCACCCCCAAAGTTAGGAAACCTCTCTGTGGTCACAGTTTCCTTTATTGGAGGATTGCTTTGCTTTGATTGTGGTATTTTTCCTTTCCTCCCAGAAGCCTCACTCTAGTGCACTGGGAGACAGCTATTTCTGGGACTATTTGGAAGTCTTTGGATGTTTCAGAGCATGATGGAATAGATTCCTAAAACCTTGCTTTGTGTATCTGGACGAGGGGGACAGTTTTGGCACATCTTGCAGAGGAAAACACACAAGGCACCAGCACCTGGAAAAACCAAGATGTTCATGCAGCTGACACTTCCCTGTGCTCACTTAGTGAGCAAATGCTGCTCAACAGACAGAACATGTGAAAACCAACCCAATCTCACAGGAGCCTGTAGTGCTTCAATCACTAATATAAAAATGAATTGTGGTCATAAAGAAACATTGTACTAAAATTAAACAAATATTCTTAAAATACACAGGCATTATGGCATGTCCTCTGGAGTGTGATAGCACGTGTGGTTTGGTAGCTGGAACCCTTTTTACTTACAAATTGATGCTTCACAAGATGTTTTCATCATCTTTCATATCCAAAGCAACATTCTGCCATTTAGTTCTTAGGAATCTCTGTAATAAACACATGAGCAGCTCATTAAGTCTCACTAAACACTTCTGTGTTAGCTAAGAGTTATTCCATATTTTAAACAGATAAATGGGCCCAGCATGCCTAAATAACTTGTGGAAGGTAATCCATCATGTCAGCTGCCTGGTGTAAGTAGTCAGGGTGGCAGCTCCTCTCCTTGCAGAGCCGAGGATGCTGCTGGGTTTTCAGAACAGAAACAAGTTCTTTTTTTAACCCCAAGGAGCAGCAAGTAAATCTCGTGTTTAACTGTGCTGGTTTCCTTTGCCCAGTGCTCAGGGGACTGTGGCACATACAGTAAATTACTGCAAGAAGGAATCTCCACCAAGGTAACAGGTGCCAAATAAAATATATTGGTCAATAAAAAAACTATTAGAAAGCAAGTCCTTTTAATGTGATTTACAAGAGGCTGAAGTTACAAAGCAGCAAATGGAAGGAAAGAAAATTACACCATCAGTGGTAAAGAGGAGCACAGTTTTTGTGGTAGATATTGGAAAATAAAGGAAAAACTCTTTAAGTGGGTATTGGCCATGGCCTGCTAACATTCATTCCCAAAGGAAATAGTCCCGAATTTGAAAGGGAGATGGCAGGGAGATTTATTTATTTATTGTGGTCAAAGCTCAAGTACAGAGGCCACACTCTGATCACCTTCCCTGCTCCCCTCTGCACTGGGAGATCAGGGAGCTTTGGGTGGAGGAAGTTACTGCTTGATGTGGACAAGGACGTGGGGATTAAAGACAATTAATAACAATTCCTGACAGGACAAATTAACAGTGCCCTGGAGCTGACTGCTGCTGAGAAACTGCTGCTGGTGCTGGGGAAACTCAGCTCAACACAATGGGGTCTCTTGGTGAGGAGAGAGGGGTTCTGGTGAGGAGAGAAAGGTTCTGGTGAGGAAAGAGGGGTTCTGTTGAGTAAACAGAGATTTTATTCTCACTGGGCTGAGGGGTGGCTGTGAAAACCCCATTTTGCCACAGGTTCCCCACCTGAGGACTGGGAAATCCCTTTGCTGAAGTGAGAATCAATGAGAGCAGTTATATAATGGGCTGGTGTTCTTAAAGAAGGAAAACATGATTATTATTTTCAGGATCTGTAATAAATCCAACCACGGAATGCTAATGTTGACAAAAGAGATTTCTGCTGCTGTGAACCAAAGGCTGTTTGCACAACAGCTCAGAAGCAGGAAATCTCCCCGAGGTGATGCTGAATAAAGCATGTGCATAAGTAGTGTGTTGGTTTAGCTCCTGGTCTGTGGTGGATCTGAGTGCCCTCATAAATTCACACCAGCAAAATAGGGAAGAAAAAAAAAGAAAAGAAAAAAAAATGAAATGGGAAAGGTGCTTTGAAACAATTTGTCTAAACGATGTTATATGATTATGTGTGGAGGCTGGAGGGTGGCAGGAGGAAAGGAAGGCACAAAAACCTTGTCAGATTTAAAGAGGCCAGTTTGTGCTCTGGGAAGGCCAATTCAATCCCTGCATTCTGATTTTGTGCCCTGCTCCTTGGAGCAGCAACAGCACAAAATCAGTAATGTGTGCACTGAACTGCTTCTCCATATCACATGCTGTGTCATTTTGTAGTGTGGCAAAATCCTGCCAGAGCCACACTTTGTAATTAAGTGATTATTTTACACACATCTGCATTACAGAGTCTGTCTGTCAGTACATGACTGATATCCTGATGGCTTGAATTTATTTCAGAGCCAGGTTGGTGTTAGGATATTAGAGGTTTGAAGATAAAAATTGTTGTTGTGCTTGTTTCCCTTAAAATCTCCTAAAGCTAATCATTTTCTCTTTGAGGAGAGAAACACACCTGGCAGTCACAAAACAAACCAACCAAAAAAAAAAAAAAAAAAAAAGAAAAAGAAAAGAGGAAGGATATTTTCTACAGAAGTATTTGGATAATGGAACTATTCCTCCTCTGTGATCTGATGTGTTTTCTCCTGGCTCTGCCTTAGCTGAGTTTCAGAGTTTTCTTCATGAGCCAGTGGGCTTTAGAAGGGACATGGAAGAGTTGCCTCCACTGCTGAGCAGAGAGGAGGCTCTGAGAGCCAAAATCTGCTGCCAAGCTGATGTCAAACAGCTCTGGGGTGACAAAGTGCCAGCTCCTGTGGGACTGCCTGCATGGGATGCACAGCTCCATGAAAATGAGTTTATCCATTCTGAAATTGCATGGATGGCTGTAGCTCAGCAGAGGAAAAGTCATTTCTCTGTGAGTGCCTGCAGGGCAATGTGCAGCCTGCCTGTCCTTCTGTGTTCTCCAGGACATGAAGCCAAGGATGGGAAAGAAGCTGGACCTGGGCTGGAAGGGGTTGTGCCCATCAGGATGGTTCTGCTGAGAAACTCGTGGTGAATTGAAAAGCCTGACAAGAAAAGTGAGTGCAATAACTGAAATATTTTTAGACCAAAGTGTCTTAGGGAACCAATTTTGAAAAGTGGAATAATCTGCCTCCCAGAAAGTGCAATTAAAGTCATAACATTTGGCATCATCAGCTACTTATTCCCTATAGTTCAAATTTCATATATTGCACCAATTTGCAGAGTTGTGTCTCCTATACAAAGGGAAAACAATATGCAAAATATTTTCTGTTTGTGAAGGAGGCTTGAGATGATTTTAAAATAACATGTAAATGGGGTGAAAGATTTCTGCCAGATGATTTTTTTTATCTGGTCACAATTCCCAGTAGAGAAGGCAGAACTGAGTACCAGAATATCATTTAATTCCAGGCAAGCATTTGCTTCAACTTGCCTCAATTTTCTTGGAAGGATTTCTTACTGCTGCACCCATTCAGTGATCCCAGAGGAGTGGAGGGTTAGCTTTGGGAATAAATCTGCAAACCCGATTTGAAAAATGAGAAATTGATACCAGTTCTTCTTAAATTTCAGTTTTCTTGCCCTGAATAGACAGGCAGAATTGAGATCTGTAGTGGTGTAGCTGGGAAGGAACTTGTGGAAAACCCAGAAAAGCCATGGGGAGGATTCAACAGAGAGTGGTTCTGTATGTCAGTACAAAATTTGGCTGTCCAGGGTGCCAAGTAACTGTGAATAATTCTAAGTTTGAAGAAAATTCAGGATGAAGCACAGGAGTGTGGGAAATACTGGGGAAATTTGAGATTCTGAAGAGTAGGTAAGGAATGAAATAAAATAATCAGCAAGGCAACTGCTTTGGTTTTGCCATTGGTGGAATAAAGCATTTGTAAATCTGGTAAATCAAATACACTGCACAAAGCATGGACTGGCAAACTCACTGTCCCAGGCAGCTCTTGATGGGAATTCACCCCTGCCTTGTGCACAGTTTGACTGAGGGGTCGTGGTTTTCATGTGTCTGAGGAAGCTAACAGATCTAGAAAGGGCATTTGGGCACCAAAGAATGGTACAAGTGTGGGACTGCCAGCCTGGATCTTCTCAAAAACACTCTGAAGATTGGGGGGGCAGATCTTCATCTGCCTGGGAGTGAATCAAAGTGATTATCACAAAGCCCCTGCCTGTCCTCTGTGCTTCTCTGCAGCCACAGACTGGTTATATATGAACAAGCACATGCAACCAGGTGTCATATTTGCAAATAACCCTCGGGAATTCTGAGCTGGTAATTTTGGCAATTCATTGACTATAAAACCAGTGAACCAGCTTGATATCCTCCTTCCATCCTCAGGCAGTGTGCTGCAGCAAGTGTTTACACACTGCTGGCATTTGCCATTAGAAAGGATAAAAGGAGGATGGAAAACCACTGTGGTGTCTTGTTGGAGCTGCTGTCAGTGCTGAGAAATCAGGAACTGAGAAATTCAGATGAGAAATCAGGAACTCTGCATGACAGGGAGGAATCCAATTCCTTTGGATATTCCTATCAGAGGGGGTCACTCCAGGCATTTCCATCCCTTCTCTCAGTGCTGCATTAGTTCATAGGTTTGTGCTGTCACCCCAGGGTGGGGGTTATTCCTGGCTCTCTCTCTCTTTGGGGACAGTTGTCTTTATGAGGTCTTGCACTGTATAAATGGGCTGGTTCCCCCAGCCTGCTCCTTGCCAAGCCTGGCAGAAACCTGTGTGTGTCACTGCCAGCACTTCAGCATTAGTTTGCACCTGAAAGTACAGCAGGACCCCAGAAAATAGAAAAGTGCAACTGGCATGTGATGCTCTGAGCAATAATCCAAATGATGGATTGATATACAGGTGTGAGAGAGAGCTGGGAGGGAATAGAAATCCATGGTAAAAATTGGTCTCTATCTGCCCTGTGCTGTGCTATGAAAAATCCAGCCTTGCAGCCAAATTGGATCCAATTCAGGGATTGTTTAAATGAGCCAGCTCTCTGTTGGTGCTGGCTGAGAAAACTCCTGAGGTATTATCTGTGCCGGCTGTACAGCAAGAACAAAGACAAATAAAAATTGCATTTGCAAGCTCTGGTGGCCTCAGTGGTGTGGGACAACATTGCCTGAAAGCAATAACCCACAAAACCACACAGGAATGGATCACCTTGGAGTGATTAACTTCCAAAATAAAGGAGGATCCTTGTGTAAGCCAAAGCACATTTTCCTGAGGGAATTGAGGGGATCCATAATGTCCCTTTGAAAACCTTTTCATTGCACAGGGAAGAGAAATGAACTCTAGCTGGTTTTGAATTCTTGATGGGCTGGGTTCACCGTGGCCATAGTTGAAGGTGGGTGGGATCTCACAGCTGCATTCCCAATTCTGGAAGAGCAAAACTGGTTCTGAGCAAGCTCTTGCTGTACTGGAGGTACCCAGCTGGGGTGGTTGGGATTTGGGAGCTCAAAACATCCAGGCTGCTGATACATTCTGTGATTTCTGCTGATCCCCAGGTTTGCTTCCCATGCCCAAGATAATTCTATTGAAAGAGGAAAGCCCTCTACACTGCCCTGTAAGAACATTATGAGACTCAAACAGCATTCATGAACATGTTGTGAGGATTACCTGTGTTTGAAAATTACATTAGAAAAAGAAATCTACATGTGAATTACAAAGTAATATAAATCCATTTAACTGAATTTTAGACTAAAGTGATATATTTAATATTTACAATTATTCTCAGTAGGAAAATGCATAAAATACTTGTAAGAGATATTTGCTTTCAGGTTCCACTTGTTTAAGAAATATTTGGTACATTTTATTTTGATTTCTGATTGAGATGTATGATTTTGAAGGAAATTAAGATTTTTCAGGCAAGTGTTCCAGACCTCTTAGAATTCCTAATATAAATTCCTGAATTAAAATGACAAGGAATTAAACAGGTTATCCAGATTAGATTTGTAATACAAAGCCATTTCATTAATATAAAAGCTTCTTCCAACCCTAACATGATTTACTGACCTGTTTCATGGCAAGCTGCTGCTTCTTTCTCAGTGGCTCTGTTTTAGCAGTGGCACCACACGTTTAAAAGCCTGGGTGAGTGGCAGGTCAGTGAAATCCAGGCTGGCTTACAGGGGGAGCACCATTTACATGTTATTTATAATAATGCAGCTCCTGCAGCACCACACATGCAACTGGAACGTTCTGTGCTGCTCTCCCTCCCTGCCCACTGCCCTGAGCACTGGGGACCCTCCCTCCCATCCTTCCCATCAGGATGGAGCCCACATCTGGCAGGACAGGAGTGGAGTCACATCTGGCTTGTGGCTCTGAGGGCACCTCTGGGTGGGGATTTCCCAGTTTGCAGAGGGCACAGGCACCTCCTGCAGCTCCCATCCACAGAGCAGCCTGTGAGCTTCCAAGAGTGCAGCCGGCACAGTGAGGCTGTGGGAAGAAGATGAATGTTTGTTGTCCATTTTCCCTTGCTTGCTTTCTGAGTTGTTTCATTCTGCAGCAGCACTGCGTTATGTCTCCCCACAACACAGTGCCAAATCAAGGGCAATCCAAGCACCAGATCAGTTTCCAAACCAGCTGGAACCTGGATAAGCAGTCCTGACCCAGTGACCCTCGTGTTACAGGCAGCTTTGTTTTGCCAACCCCTTCCACCTCCCACTTCTGTCCCAAAAACGATGCAGCCTCGAGGCTCAGTGAGGGGCTCTCTCCCATCCTCATTTTGTGCAGCCTCTCTTGTCTTGCTGCAGGGTTCTTAACCAAACTACTCCAGAAGTGAAAATGTTCTCCAGTGGCATTTATAAAAGCCTTTCAGGAATTATCACACAGCAACTGCAGCAAGTTCTGACAGCCACTTAGCAGGGGTTGCACAGAACCACAGAAATCAGCTCCATCACCATCTGTTCTCTGCACAAAAGGAGCTGAGATCACTGAACTCCCCAGCTTGGAACTCAGCACAGTTTATTGGGTTTCCTTAGCTGGTATCTGAGAGGAGCCCCAGGGCTGCCAGGAGCTGATTCTGCAGCCGTGGTAAATGTTGTCACTCTGCCACTCTGCCTTTGTGGCAGATTGGATCCCAGCATTAATAAAACATGGTGGCTCAGTGCAAGGATTAATGCAGTGCAGGAGCTGTTTGAAGATGGCAATTAGCCACACTTCTCTTCAGCTGAAAAATTCAGCTCAACTTCCTATTGACAGAGTGCTGCCAGGAATGCCAAATCAATAATGGGAGGCATGAAGGGATGATGGCAGAAGGCACAGTGCTTAATAAACACAAGCACCACTGTGGGTTTGTTCTGTTCCCTGTCTCAGTGGGCTGGGTCCCATGATGGAGGTGACATCGTGGTTATGCACAACCAGAGGCAGAATGGCCTGTGCTGCTGCTGGCACCAGGGGTGGCTGTTTTCAGATGGCTCAGCTATGTTTTAACAGGGGGTTATGAGGATAATTATGTTAAAATTGGAAATGCAACTCTGTCTGGGCAGATGACTGTGATTGTCTGTCACAGCTTTGGTGGCTGGAAGGTTTTGGGTCCATCACCGAAGAGTTGGTAGGGACAGCATCCAGCCACAGGTCTGCAGGGACAGCGAGTCCTTGGGAAAGTGGCAAGAGTTCTGAAATGATATCTGTAATTTGGGCAAAATTTGACATATGATCCCTGTTGGCTTTGCAGCTCTTGGACGAAAGTTTCTTTGCAGTGTCTATTTAAAAACTCTATTTTGCCCCAGATGTCAGGGCACTGAGAGCACCAGTAGAGGTCCTAATGGCCCTGCCCAGGCTCACCTGGAATGTTTCCTAGCACTCTGCAATAAACCAGCTGTTTTCTAATGTGACATCAGGGTGTTCTAGGTGCTGAGTGATGTGTGTGCATGTGATGTATGTGCATAACTCCATTAGCACTAATGGCAGCTAATGGGCACAGCCCACTAGAAGAGAAGAGGCTATTGCTCTGTGTCAGACACTAATATAAATGACATTTCAATTTGGATGTCCAACCTTCAATTTAGGCAGCAAGTGCTTCAGATGAATTTCTGACAGCTACAGTGCCATAATTAACTTGAGGCTCAAATGGAATTGTTTATGCTATTTCAGCTGCTTATTCACATGATTGAGGGCCTCCCTTCCCTTCTGTGACTTTAGGGGGAACAGATCCACTTGCATTTAGAAGTTTTGTTTTGTTAGTCTGCAGAATATTACAGAAGCATTTATATCAACTCAAAGGCTTGACTCCCTTAAAATACAAACATATCTCCAACACAGAATGGGAGGAACTTTAAAACTCATCTTGTTCCTACCCCCCTGCCCTGGGCAGGGACACCTTCCACTGTCCCAGGCTGATCCAAACCTCTTCCAACCCATCCTTGGGCACTTTTGGGGATCCAGGGACAGCCACAGCTGCTCTGGGCACCCTGTGCCAGGTCCTGCCCACCTCTGAGTGAAGAATTTCTCCCAAACATCTCATCTAACCCTGCCTCCTGTAGTTTAAAGCCATGATGCCACTCTGCATGTTGAAGTTTTGGCTCCCCCATGAAAGCATGGTGCCTGTGCCCTCAGTGCCAGGCAGGGTGCCCTGGGTGGACCCTGCAGCCTGGTTCCACAGCCCCTGGAAACTCCTGGAATCCAGCCCAGCCCCCTGTCTGCATGCCTGGCTCACCTGGCACAGGAGCCCCGTGCAGGGAGGAGGGCACTGCACATCTGGAGCTCAGGGTGCTGGGAGGAAGGCAGTGCACATCTGGAGCTCAGGGTTCTGTGTGATCCATCTGAGTCACTGGTTTAGGGCTTGAGATCTTTACACTGAAATATTTGTCTGGTAATTTATCTTTCCTTTTTAATTTCCTGAGAAGTTCTCTTGAAGGATATTGCCTCGGAAGAAAAGAAAAACGAAGATTTATTAACAACCAAAGAGGATTGTACATATCCTGTTTAATTTGCCTGGATGTTTCTCTGACCTTTGCTGATTTTGTTTGCCTAAGAGAGTTCTGTGGTGTGCCAGCTCCTCCAGGTCACACCATTTGGATATGGGGGCGTTTGGGGTGTGATTGTATTGAACCACAGCTGCCACTCAGACAGCAGAAATATCATCTGACAAACCTGACATGTGGCCTGGAGTAGCTACTAAATGTTGTAGTGCTCTTTGTGGATTTGATTGTTTCAGCATTCATGGCAGCAATTTCCAGTCACTTTGATTATGATTATTTGAGCACTCACGACACTAATCTTTCACAGCATCCTCAGTAAAACATGTCAGGGTTTCTAAGGTTCTAAATGTGGCTGTTGCCATAAGAGAGCCCAGCTCTTGGGATATCAGTTCTGCCACTGCCCCCAGGGCTGGGACAGCCTGGGCACAGACAGGGGGTGATCTTGGGGTGATTTTAGGGTGATCTGAGGGGGTATTGGAGATTTTTTTCTTTGTGTTCAGCTCTGAGTGTGTCCCTGCTCTGAGTGTCCTGCCCTGCTGAGCAGTGCTGTGATCCTGGGACACCTGCAAGGAGGAGAGTGAAGGTGCAGGGATTTACCCAGCAGCATCCCCGTGTTCCTGGGAACGCCCTCATTCCACACTCCCCTGTCTATCACACACATTCTGCTGCAGCCTGTGTTTCCTTTCTCGGTGCAGATGCTCTTGTTGGGAAGGCAGTGCTTGGCAGGCAGGTGCCTTGAGCTGCTCCTCTGCTGGGGGTGGATGATTCAGCTCGGAGGTGCTGGTCGTGAATTTGATAGTTAAATATGGAGATTTGTGCCCTGATGGCTTTTACATCCTCACTGGGATTGACTGGGGATGTTCCAGGCTGGGGTTATAAATGAAGATTTTAATCTGTGTCATAAA
Source organism: Sturnus vulgaris (assembly GCF_052056855.1). Taxonomy (NCBI): domain Eukaryota; kingdom Metazoa; phylum Chordata; class Aves; order Passeriformes; family Sturnidae; genus Sturnus; species Sturnus vulgaris. The sequence goes on from NC_142261.1 coordinate 1,260,208, forward strand.
TTCACCATGATGGTGCAGCTGCTGGAATAAGTGCAGGAGGGAAGGCAGGGCTGAAATGAGAGTTCCCTGTGTGCTGCTTCAGCTCCTGCTGCTCTTCCATCCAATGTCCATCTCAATGACTGTGCTAGGGGAGAAAGTATTCCTCAGAGTGAATTAAGTGGATATAATCTAATACTTTTTTTTTTTTTTTTGGATGTCTGATGTATTTGAAGAAAGATTTTCAATTATGATACCAGATGTCTAGGGCTAGAGCAGTGGTTGATGGAAATCAGGGTAGCTCTGTTAATTATGGACTGAATGGAATTTCATTTTAAGTTAGCACCACCCTTTGTACAAGGGAGTGAATCCAGCTGTGAGATAAGTCACATTCAGACAGTAGGGATGCTGTTTCACCAGTCTAAGTAAAAAATAAAAATTAAAAAAAAAATAAATCGAACTGTTCAGCTGTAGTTGAACACAATGGATGGATTATGAAGACATTGTGCCTTTCATTACTGTGTTAATATGTATGCAGAAATCAATCAACTTAAACATGATTTACTGTTGTTTTTAGAAAAGGCAGTTAAGGTCTCCTTTCTTCTGGTAAGTAATGTAAATGAGCAGAATATTAAATCCTGCACTATATCCATTAGAAAATCAAGCAGTTAAACAAGTATGAGTGGATTAATTCTCAGAGCAGTTTAAAAGCTTTTCCATTAAGTTATTAACTACACATTAGCAAAGAATAATGCTTAATGAAAAACGCCTTCAATATCCCAAAATACACAAATCAGAGGAACATAGAAATGTTGGCATGGCTTCCAAACATTACTGAGCAATAGCTGCACTGCACAATTTCTATAGGACCTCATTAATGAAACAGGCAGGAGCTATGAGATCTTTTATGTGTGACACGAGCCCAGCAAGGTAAAGGAACAGCTAATTATGGACAATTAGTGCCAGGGAACTTCAGCAATGTGTGGGGGGTGCCGTGTGGTGGGTGAGGGGTTTTTTTTGTTGTCGTTTTGGGGGTTTTTGTTTGGGGTTTTCAGGTGGTCTGGGTTTGTTTTGTTTTGGTTGTTTGTTTTTTTTCTGACATTCTCATTTTGCAATGTAATTGTTTCGATTTTGTGCTCAAGCAAGTGACAGAGCTGTCACCAAGGAGCCGATTTGCACCTCATTCATCAATCTTCATCTTTTATTGCATGTCCTCCATCCACTTGTCCCCTCCACTCCAGGAGAAACCAGTGTCACGTTCCAAATGCCATCCCTGTGCAGAAATGTGGAAGGTACTCCTGGACATGGGCGCTTTTTTTTTTTTTTCCTCGTAGAATTAGGTCATGAAAAAGGATAATGAATGTTAAGCAAAGTTAAAAACAGATTTAGAGAGAATTAAAAGACAGAAATGTAAGATTAGGTTGAACTCACACTTAGAGGGATTAAGAGACTTTTATTTGTCCTTTGATCTCATTTGTGTTGCTGTAAAGACCTTTAGGGTCAATGCTGTGGAGGATTATCACTGTTCGAAATTATTGTTGGGATTTGCAGTCATGGATTACATGCAGGGAAAAGGGGCTCCCATGGAAATTGCAGACTCCTTACTCTTGTTTTAACTGACACTCCTCTTGTTTTAACTGAGGGTACAAATCCCAATAAATGCTCTCCACTCAATTACCCAGAGAGAGAGAGAGAGAGTTACACCCTGGCATGCTTTAAGTTTTAGATTTTATATTTTTCAGATCCTGTCCTGCATTAGTGCTAACTCTGAACTGCACACAGTGTTAGTGAGCTCTCTTCACAGTTTGGTCAAACAATCCCTCCAGACCTGAGAACCAAGGCCACCTTCTCCTCAAAAAGTATCAACAAAAGTGAATTGAGGGGGTGAGCAAACTGGGGGAATATTACTTCATTACCTGAAGCTATAATTGCACAATTAACCTCTGATATGCAAATCGACCAAAGTTACATCTGTCTGAAAATCTGTGACCGTGTCCAGCCTGGGTGCAGCCTCTGTGAGACACAGGAAATTCAATTTATTTCTCCTATTTCTCAACCATTTCCTGGGGAATGATGGTGCAGGCAGAGAACCACGCTCTGCCTTTCCTTCCCTACTGTTTTTTATCAGGTTATATTTGCACTCAGCCACATGCCAGGCTGAGGCTGATTCAGATGAGCTCAGTGTCCTGTGGATCCTGTAAATTCCTGCCCTTTACAGGTTTCATGGAAGTGTTTGCCTCTCCCTGCCTGATGCTGGGGGAAGTGCTGAGCCCAGGGAATTTTCTGAAGCTTCTCCAGTTGTCCCCTCCTGTCAAATCACCTGCTCCACCTTCAGCAGCTTGGAGGCTGCAAAAACCCAAACGTGCTAAGGTAGCATTGCAGAACTGAAAGAATATGGGGAAGATTTTATTAATGCTGACACTTTTATCTGACAGGCTGGAGATTAGGGCAGACTCCTGCCAAATACCTTCTTGGTTTTCTCCTCCCGTGGTCCTGTGATAAACTGGCTGCTTATGAGTTATTTTTTTCCCAATTAAAATCACCAAATCCACTGGAGATCTTATCAGGTACTTAATGCCTCAAGTATGATGGATCTCCAACTGAGAGCCTCTTAATTCCACCACAATACAAATAGCAATTGTTCAGGATCTATCCAAGAAAACATTACCAGCAAATTTATCCTGATGGGTTTATAGAGCAGCCTTCCAGGAACCTCATCTTTACTCACACCTAGTGCTTCCAGCACAGATATAATTGCAATGAAATGCATTTTCTCAGAAGGCAGGGGAAAATAAATATTTTCCTAATGAGGATCTTGTATTTGAGAAACTCCTTCTTCTCAGGAATGATCAGACTGAGCAGTTTCTTTAACACAGGGAGACAGAGATGCCTTTAAAAAATGAGAGTTTGCTGACTCCAAGATACTGAACAGAAAGTGAAGATAACAAAGCCCCACACTTGTTTCTTCCAGCTGAAATGTTATATACTGAGCTCAAAAAGGAGTCACTCTAACACATTTTTATTTTAGTATCTTTAGATGCTGTCAAGCCAATGGCTCTGTGTAGGAATAGAGAATCAGAGGTCACAGCAATCCATTCTCCATGGCCCATCTGGCCTTTATTCTAGAAACAAAAAATGTTTCCCACTTAATCTGTGGTTTGCCCTGATGGGCTCTCATATCCTCCCTCTGTTCATGTCCAGAAATGTGTATTTGCTGCTTCTTGCCCCTGCCTGCTCTAAAACCCACAGTTATAAAAGGACAATTCCACTCACAAGACCTGTAAGCTGCAGTCATAATTCAAACTCTCCCTGCTGGGGAGAGGAAATCCTTTACTTTTTCATAACAATTTTCTACTATTCTTGCTTTTTTTGTCAAGTTCCTCTTTTGTCATGAAATACCTACAGTTGCTCCTTACTCTTGTTGCTGGATTGTTTTTCTTTTCTGATAAAAACAGTGGAAACTTTAATTGGTTTCACCTTCTGGAGGAAGTGACAGTTCTCTCCCTCCTTTAAGAGATGCATTTGTCAATTAAATAATTTTGAATATTTATTTGGGAAACAGCTCCCAGCTGCTGTTTATTGTGCAAATGCAGGCACTGGAGTGTCAAGTTCTTCCTTTTTTTTTTAGTTTTTATTCTGTTTTCAAAGAAACTCAGAGCTGTGTGGAAGCTGTAAGTCTGCCCATGTGAAAATGGGCTGGGTACTCCCCGGGAAGATTTCTGGAGATCATCAAATTCCATGGATGTTTTCATCAAGAAACAGAAAGGAATAAGAAACCTTCTCTGTGTGTTTGGCCTGGGTCAGGTTGTAGATGTTTGAAATGGAATGATCTCTTTTCTCTTCTCTTCTCTTCTCTTCTCTTCTCTTCTCTTCTCTTCTCTTCTCTTCTCTCTCTTCTCTTCTCTTCTCTTCTCTTCTCTTCTCTTCTCTTCTCTTCTCTTCTCTTCTCTTCTCTTCTCTTCTCTTCTCTTCTCTTCTCTTCTCTTCTCTTCTCTTCTCTTCTCTTCTCTTCTCTTCTCTTCTCTTCTCTTCTCTTCTCTTCTCTTCTCTTCTCTTCTCTTCTTCTCTCTCTCCTCTCCTCTCCTCTCCTCTCCTCTTCTCTTCTCTTCTCTTCTCTTCTCTTCTCTTCTCTTCTCTTCTCTTCTCTTCTCTTCTCTTCTCTTCTCTTCTCTTCTCTTCTCTTCTCTTCTCTTCTCTTCTCTTCTCTTCTCTTCTCTTCTCTTCTCTTCTCTTCTCTAGCAGCCAAAGTGAGGGCAGCAGGAAGATTTCAGCTTTCTCTGCTCACAGATGATTTGCCTGCTGAGTAGGAAGTGGTTCCAATTTTTTTTCCTGGTTCCTTTGAGTGGAGCTCTTCTGTTGTTGATTAAAAAAACTCTGAATAGACAATGGACTTCTCTGTTTAGCCTTTGTTTCCACTTTGCTAGAGACCTTCCTCTGCCCATAAACATGGATGGCCTTGAGTTTATGACCACTCAGCATGCAAAAATTTGGACTATACACTTCAAAATATTCCAAAAGAGAATCTCAGAGAAGCCAATGGCCTGGAAAACCAAATAAAAATGCCTCCCATTAATAAACCAAACAGTCCTGGTTCTATGATTTACCTGCAGTTTATCATGGGGATGTTTCTTGTTCAGCAATTTATTTAGCTCCATTAATAACACTGCCTGCTGCAAGCTAATGCTGCCTCTTGGTTCTGGATTATTCATCTTTGTTTTGATCAAAAGCACAGAATATTGCATCCTATTGTGTTTCAGCTCTTCCATTTCTCACGTTCCTTGTTTCCTTCTCCTCTTGCAAGTTGTGCTCATCCATCTAAAAGTGAAATTGTTTCATACCAAAAATAAAATTATAAGTTCCTGAGGGTTTCAGCTTCTGTTGCAGTCGCAATTGTTCACCCTTTCCAGTTGGTGAGCAATCATCATTTAACACAGAACTCGAGTCAGGTTTCCTAAAGAGAAAAAAAAGAAAAAAGTGAAAGAAGCTTGATGACAGGACGTGTTTTCCTGTAAATCACACAGATGGAGCACGGCACAGCCATTGTAATGCAGGGCTGACACTCCTTTACACTGTACAGTCATCGAATATTGCTGCCACAAACACCATAAATCAGTGTACACTGGAACTGCACTGCACTCCCAAACACCACTCTCCACCCTGATGCAAGCTGCCAGCCATAAAACATTTCCCTCTCCCTCACTCACTTGTTTACAGCTTGTTTGCTGCCTTCCTAAACTTCCCAATGCCTCACACTTGACATCAATTGCTGTGGCAAAGGGAGCATAAATGAGTGAAACAGACTTCCAGCCATTGAACCTGGGCAAATCCCTTCTGGCAGGCCATGACTGAAGCAAATTGGTTTTGCTTCTTAAGGCAATTTCAATATATATATATATATTTTTTTTTTTCCTTTGCTTCCTCGAAATAATTTTAAGAGGGTTCAATGTTTGGATGACCAGCATTAGAAATTGCTGTGACTCGGAGCTGGAATCAATCACAGCTGGAGTCACAGCTGGAATCACAGCTGGAATCACAGCCTGCTCCTGGGACACTTTCCTTGAGAGCTGGGAATGTCTCATCTGCAAATGGGGGCCTTTGGTGGATTTTACCGAGTTTAGAGTAACATTTAGGAGATTTCACCTTCCTGACAAATTTTACCCGGCTCTCCCGTTTCCCATCAGTGTTTGGCTGAAGTGTTTGGTGTTTTTTGCTGTGTGTGGATGCTCTGCCCTGGACTCAGGGCCTGGATTTGGCTCTGCCCATTCCAGCTCTGGATTCATTCAGGAGGTGACATCAGCAAACTGCTAATTACAGACAACACGGCCAGGAAAACAGCAGAGCAGGCATCAGAGGCACAGCAATCTCCTTTTAAAAATGCCTTTCTCTATTTATTGTCCCTTGTCACAGATCAGCACTGCTAAGCAGTGGCTTCTTTGTGGGCTGCTCTTGTGATTTGTCAGCAGTTATTTTTCAAGTGTTCTTTAACAAAAAAAGAGATGATTTTCTGTTTTCTGAGTCTGGTTTTTTTCCCCCCTAAAGCTGGGCAAAGTTCTTTTCAAGTGCTTTGTGGCTCCTTAGATTCAAGCTGTGAGATACTGTCAGAGGAGACTCTTGCAGGATAAAAATAGGAGCTTTCCATGGGGGTCTGTCTTTAAAACACTCACAGTTGTTGCCAGGAGAATGCATTTCCCTGCCACTTTACCTTTCTCTTTAGTATTAAAATCTCTTTTTTTTTTTGTCCTCACATGTAAGCAGAGAGGTCGGGCAGCTGTGAGAGCTAAAGACAAATAAAATTAGCTCTAAATACAGCAACTGGTAATGACACATTCTAGAATTATGACAGCAAAATAAAGCTGCTCAGAGTCCACTATTTATCCCTGATATCAGGGACAATATTGCTTATTAAACAGCACAGCTAAAGCAGGGCAGAGGTGAAGACTTGTATTTTCTAATATCACGCTTTTATTTGAATTCTTGGTGTGGGATGAAAAGAAGGCATTTCAAAATCAATAATTTACAGTAATTAGAAACTGAATTACAAAGACAAATTAGCATTTGTGGAATTCTCTTCAAGCTGTAGCAAAAACCCTTCCTGGCCCTGAGATGTGCTAAGGACTCAGATCTGTAGTTCAGGATTGCTGCCATGCCTGGCATTCAGCACTAGCACGACTTATTGTGGTGAAAAACTGCTGCTGTAACTTCTCTGTTTTGCCTAAATCGAATTTAATACAAGTGAAACGTTGCTATTTCTTTTAAAATAGCGTTGAAACAAAAATTATGTGATGTGACATTCTTGAGCCTTGCAAATAAATGCTTTGGTTTCCCTTAAGTATAATATAAAAATTAACTTAGGAGAAAATCCTAAGTAAATTAACTGTAGCAAGATTTATTGCTGCTAAATTCTTGAAAGCTGATTCAAATAGCTGAACATTTTTGGTGCCAAGTGGAAGGGATGGAAAGCAGTTTATCCTGGCTCTCCACATTACTGTTTTTTCAGGTTGGGTGTCTATTTTAGGTGCTGTTATTCAAGGTTTGTGCTCATCACTGTAAGAAAAATGAGAAATTCCCAAAGAGCTTCTGTGGGACAACTTAAATTCACAAGTTCCTTTTCAGTGATGAGTTAAAAACTGCTGCATTTCTACCAACCTGCTGTGGATTTTGATGTGTGTTTAACTCCTCCACGGGACTTGGGGCCCACAGCCATCCAAGGTCTGCAGGAAGAACAAGGAGTGACACTGGGTTGTGTTTGTGCAAGGTGCTGGGGTGAATTAGGAGCCCCAGCAGGACAGGGATTCCTGAGTCACCTGATGCTTCTGGGAGATAAAACTCCTTTAATTGATGCAGAATCCAAGGAACCAGTGCAGTGTCATGCAGAAGGTTAAGCAAGAGAAATGGAGCTCCATCCCCATTTTTTTTTTTGACTCCAAGCCCAGGATTCCAGCAAGATGCCAACAATGCCTGTCTGCTGGAAAATGAAATCATGGCAGGCATGCCTGGAACTTCATTTTGGGCACCTGGGCTCTCTGCTGTAGAACAGTCATGGAAAAGAAAATCCAATTTCTCCCAATAAAGCCAGGCTGTCTGAGATTCTGAGTTCTTCATCTCACAATCAGTGGGGGATTCTGTCCTGCCCCATTTCTATTTGGGAATTGGGGTGTTGGTGGAAGTTTCTTAAGGATCCTGTTGGTGTTCACCTTGAATCAGGCCTCCCAATAAGCAGGGCTATTAATTAAAGGAATTAAAGAATGTGCAAGCCATCCACCTTCCCACTGCACCCCTTGGTGACTCTGCAGAGCAGGAGTGGTGGAAAAAACTGAGATTAATTCAATTCTGCTGAGCCCAATGGCATTTGACACACATTAGACAATATCTGCATATGTTATTAAAACTATGAGGAAGTAAATGCCATTTCCCATTGCCATTTGCTCCATTTTGAGGCCCAGTAATTGCCTAGATGTGACATCTGTGGGTTTTTTTCCAAAATGCCAAGGGATGCATATTTTTATTTACTGCTGTTGATTCACTCCTTGCCCAGCCTATTGCTTCCATGCCCTTGTGACTGAAGGAGCAGTGTTAAGAGAGGTTTGCATGCAAATTCTGTATTGCACAAAATTATCAAGCTGGTTTCCTTTCCCATTATCTTTATATTTGTTTGACAAATCTGTCAGTTCAAAATAAGCACTGAATTGTGACCAGTTGCCTTTTTCTCTTGCAGTCTTCTGGGCTGTTCTCTCTCTTCATTTTTATTTGCTGGTGGATGCCTAATTTTGGCATAACTTTGGATCCAACAGTACTTCAATGTGCAAACCAGCCAAGTACTTTGAAAAATATATTAAAGTGCCTGCCAGAAAATGGTATTTTCCTGCTCTGGAGAACATGTTAACATTGATACCACACTCTTGATGGAACTTTCTCTGGCCTGAGAGAGAACTTCCATTTCTCCTCAGGGAATCCTGGATCTTTGCTTGCTGTGCTCAACCACTTGGAGCAGAAGCAAATTGCACTTTTTAAGAATTTCCCAGTATTTTATTTTGGTCTGGCATTGTTCAGCTTAAAATCAGCATTTCTCTGCTCTTAATGCATGGTGCTTACAGAACCTCCCAAAATGGCAAAGCACCTTCAGTGTCTGATTTAACCTCTGAGATTTCCTAGGTTTGCTTTTCCTCTTCTGCTTGAAGATCTTTTTACTTTCATGTGCACAAAAGCCACGTAATTTGTGCTGTGTTTGCCAGGGGTGGAATTCCAGATTTAAGGCATCCTCTCAGAGAATTCTGCTTCCTCTGAGACCCCACGGAGGGAGCTCCATCTCAAAGCCCAGAGGATCCAAGTTTCTTATTTAGCAATTTCAGGGTTTGCCCCTGAAGACCAAAAGAAATTGGAGGTGACCAGGCAATGTGAATTAAAGAACTGGTAGGAAAATCGAGCAGATTTCAACAGAATTCTCCAATTTATGCAAAAAAAACCCCCAGATTTTCCTTGGTGAGGTGGAGGATGAGATGAAGGGGAAGACACAGGCAGGAAAAGGGATGTGCCCTTGGCACAGCTCCCTCCTGCCTGGCCCTTCCTCAGCTCTTCATCCCTCAACAGCAAAGTGAAAATGGTGAAATGCAAAAAAGCACATTTAGCACAGAATTAGGGAACAAAAGGCTGATACATTAAAGGACTAAAAAAATCACCGTATTTTAGGAGTAGATGATTATAGCTGGATTATATTTGTAATATGCAAACAGAATAAAGTCCAAATCTGTCATGGAATGTATAGAAGTGCTTTTAGAAGAGCTAATTCCATAAAGCTTAAAATAATTATGAGCCACATTGATTTAGAGAAAGAATTAAGACTGAAAAATTTGAATAATTGGGGACTGTGTAAGAATACTTTACTCGATGCTGTGCAGAAATATTTCCACAGATGAGAAATTCTCATATAATGCTAAAATATTTTCCTCTAATGGCTTTAATTATGGCAGATGCTAAACAGCAGGCAATAAAACTGTCATATTTAAATTGGCAAATCAGGTTTGGCTGCATCTTCCACTTTTAAAGGGTTGGCCAAGAAACCCAGGGCCATTACTGTTGGTTTTCAGTCAACCTTAGAACACAGGAAAAGTTTAGAGAAAAAAAAGCAAACTGATGCCATGTCAGTGTTTAAATTTAGGGGGACAGGGTATTTTTTCATGTTTTATTGTGAAATTGTATTGGTAAGATTATCAACAATTTGTGGGGTTTTTTTTAAACAGAACAGTCCAGTTCCTACTTGCATGATTAATTATATATATTTAAATACAAATGCATATATATATAAAATATATATATATATATATATATATATATACTGTATTGAAGCATTATCAGAATGCTCTCACAACTTCTGTCCAGACAATTTTTCTCAGGGATAGGCAGCATCAATTTTTCATTTGGAAAAAAAAAAAACCAGTTCATTCTCTTTTCTTTAGAAATAGATGAGTTTGAGCCCTGCACAATATGTTTGCCAGACATTCTGGCTTTTATTCAACAAGATAGATCAATCCTGAAGATATAAAATAGCAAGTTTCAAATAATAAAAAGTATGTATATTTTAAAAAGTTTAATTATGAGTTTCAGGTAGAGATAGGCAATCAAAGTTAGGAATTGGAATGCAGGAGTTATGATGTAAATGAATTTTGTCCCTATTTTTATAGTTTTTCAGAATGCTGGAATTTTTTCCATTGCTGGAATGGGGCACAGTGCTGGATTCTTCAGCCTGCAGAATTTGCAGGAATTAATTTCTTCCCTGGGCAAAAATTCCCTGTGGAAAATCCGTGCCTGAGGGGGGGGTCCTGACATAACCACCGTGCCTTTGCTAGAAATGATGCAACTTTTAAAATATTTTTGTAACTGTAGTCAGGAGTTTGTCTGCCTTTGCCCAGGGGAAAGGGAATTGAAGGTTCTTTTCAAAAGAAAGAAAATGGAAGATTCTTTTCAAAAGAAAGGGAATTGAAGGGGTTTTTTTCTGTTCCCCTGGGTCAGGCCTGGTGAGTTTAACATCTCTATATTTTGGGAGTAAGCAGCAGGTACACAGGAGATACAGGGCAATTAATGGACACTAATGAAGATAAACTCCAAACATCACTCGTGGGCTGGAAAAAGACTGATGTGAGAACCAAAGAGTGAGAGCAAATCATCAAAGACAAAGGGATCAATAACCAATAGGAAATCAAACTCTAAGAATTGTGTCATTTGGGAGCAATGAACAGAAAATTGCTTTTGGTTTTGTGTGTGAAAAGGAACTTGTGAATTTAAGTTGTCCCGCAGAAGCTCTTTGGGAATTTCTCATTTTTCTTACAGTGATGAGCACAAACCTTGAATAACAGCACCTAAAATAGACACCCAACCTGAAAAACAGAAATTGGTTCATGATTCCTCCAACCCAACGTGGCATGTGATTGTTACAGCAATGCTACAGTGCTTGGAAAACAAGATATTAATTTAGAACATAAGGACGAGAAGAAATCGTGTTTGGGGATTGAGTAAAGGGCATTCAGCTTCTCAAGGCTCATTTCCTTTTTCTGTGGTACTCCATTAAGCACAAGATGCTCTCGTGGTTTTTAATGACCCCGATGGTTTTTCCTCGTGGCTTTGTGTGGAGACAATTCCAGGCACCTGCAAGGCTTCACATGACTGATACAGATCCAGGCTTTCATTTCACTGGGAAAACTCCTTGGGAATCACCACTATGAAGGAAGAATTTTCTTCATAGTAACAAGTGCCTGGAATCAGGAGATTTACTCTGCTGCTCAGCATTTAATGGCATTGTACAATATATTTTTTTTTTTCTAATTGAGTAACACTCTACATCAATTTGCAGAGTATCTCCATCCATTTTAAGAGCTTATTAGTGCTGGAATAGTTCGTTTTTTGGAGGTGTTTTTGGAGCCTGGCAGTGATTAAATCTCCCACCAGGAATGTGGTTTTCCCAAGAGATGAGAATGCTAATGGGCTGGAGGTAGGAGCAGGAATATGTTAATAAAGGAACTTGTCTCTGCATTGTGCACTCCCCTGTTTTCTGAGCTCTAGCACATGGTGTTTGTGTTTGCTGGGAGCCCACGGCCTTTATTTATGCAGATATTGGAAAAGACATCCACAGAAATCTTGGTTTTGCACCATTAAAATTGGAAAAATAAATGTGTTCATATTTCCATATTTATGGTTGTCCAGAAGTGCCAATCAAATGTTATAAACATCCCGTGAATGGAAATGTCTCTGTGTCCTTGCAAAAGTCTGCTGCTGTTGCTAATGAGATGTGTGGAAAGAAATCCACCAGTTGGGCATAATCACTCAGATTTGTCACCTTATAAACATTTAGGGATGGCCAGTTAGCCCAGACTTCAAACCTGACCTTAAATCCTCTCCCACCAGCTGCTGCCAGCGAGTTTCAGGCTTGCCCTTAGATAAGCAGGGCTTTGATTGACAATCCCTTGTCCAAACCTTTAACACATCTTTGCTTTATTTAGATTTGCAATAATTTAAAAATTTAATTTAATGGAATCTTAGGTGAGGAAGACAGTAGTAATTAATTCCATTTTTGTCAGGAAACACTTAGTGTTAAATTTCATCCTTTACTGGAGGATTCTGCTCATACTTATAAATGTAGTGACCTTTACTAAACATCTGCTGCTGAATGTTTATCCTTTCCTTGAGAGACAGAGGGAGAAAGAGAGAGGTTTGGGAGGACAACTCCAATTTTCAATCTGAAAATACAAAGTGTGGGGTCATTCTGGCTCCTCCAAATGTCCAGCAGCCATTTCTTTGTTACCATGGGATGGAAACATTTAGAAACACCAAGAAGTTGCCAAGGAATTGAAATTCTGTTCTCTGGGCTTAGATATGGAAAAGAAGAAATGCAGACATTGGACATTTTGAATTTCATGCTGTAAATATATAAAGGCTCTTATATATAACTGCAAAATGCACAAATAAAAAAGGTCCAGGTCCCCCAGAATCATCAGGGTTGGAAGAGACCTTCAGGACCATCTATTCCACCAACCCAGCACCACCATAATCAACCTTATTCCCAAGAATAATTCTTCCTACAACCCCTTCCCAACATAAAGGATAATTCCTTACTTCAAACAAAATAAACCCCACAAAATGCTGCTCCTATCCCTGCACAAGAAATTGTGACTTTGGTAAAATAAGCTGAATCTGATGTTCCATGTCACACAGCAGATTGCTGTGGGACTAAACAAAGATCAGGAAATGGCAACCCCAATTTATTATCCTCTCTGGGCCTTAATGCAAACCATTTGGGCACTGACCTGGGGCTGAGGGGAGTTATATCTCATGCAAAGCAAAGGATTATCAAACATACTGAAAAACACTGATAGTGGAAATTGCTTTTTTATTAATCCATGCTTAAATTCCCTGTCTGTAATTCTCATGACCTAAATAGTTGTTCAGTGGGAAACCTCGGTGCTCCAGCAGCTCTGGGTGTGACATCCTCGGTTCCTTACTTTATTTTGGGAAAGACTGCACCTCCTACTACTCCTGTGTCATTAAAAATGTTTATCAAGAGTAGCATAAATGGTCTGCCATTAAGCTGTTGGTGTTTTTAGGCTGCTTTAATCACAACAATCCTGTCTGTGCTCAGTTCTGTGCTCAGTTCTGTGCTCACTTCTGCTCTTGGCAGCTCTGGGGGCTTCAGAACGAGTGGAGCAACTCCTGGCCAAAAACTCTACTCAAGTATTGCATGATAACATGGGAAAAATAAAAGCAAAAAGAAATTTCTCTCTTCCAAAAGACTTGAAAAAGAAAACACCACGTGGCCCCAAGCCAGTGAAGGCACTGGAAGCCTTTTGGCTGCCTGCAGTGAATTTGGGATAAAAGCCTGGGAACAGGTGAGTGTTGCTGTGCTTGGCTGGTGTTTAACACTCACTTTATCAGCAGAGGATTACTGGAAAAAATTGACGGTCACCTGCTGCTTGGCAGTGAATGAAATTGCTCATTTAATGGTTTTGGTGGGGCTTGGATCACTCATGGCCACATCTCTCAGTTTACCTGGGCTGTTTTGGAATTTATCCTAAAGAATGGGATTAGCTGCCTGGACAAGTCAGATGAATTTCTTTTTTTCCCCAAATCCTTTGAACAAAACTGGGAATTTGTGAAGGGGAAGTGGCTTCCAAAAGTGTGCAGGGGGTTCCTCTGGCAGGGGGAGAGCTCTGTGCTGGGAGAATCAATTCTGAGCAAGTGGGGACATTGCCAAAAGCACTTAAAGGAGCCTTTAAGGATCTTAAATCCTTTAATCCTTAAAGGATTCCCAAGAGCACTTCAAGTTGTGCCTTAAAGGATCGTACAGGCAGCAGTGGTGTGTCCTGCTGGGGTGGCAGCTTCCCTGAACCACAGCCCAGCAGCAGCACAGGAAAATCCTGATCTACTCAAACCCCACCTTGGCAAACTCTGCTCTGCTGTTGGGAAGGGATTCTGATCCCACCTGTGATTTCTGCTGCCTCTGGTGCTCCTCAGTGCCTGCCTTAAACTGTTCCAGATTTGTGTGAACAGCCCCATCCATCACTGCACAGAGGGGGGGATGCTCCTCCTGAGCACAGGCAGAACTTGGAAAGTGCTTCGGGATCCTTTGGGATGAAAGGCACTGTTTAAATCTGAGACTTTATTATTGTCTGTCCCACTCTACAAATAAATCATCTCGCAAAATGACTCTGGAAGAAATTACTCTTGCATAAATGAATTCATCCTGTTCTCCCACAGAGAGATGAGGAAAAAAAAAAACAAAAACCCTTTATAATAACTATCAAATTGTTTTACAACCAAAATATTGCAATGTTTGAGTAGTTTCCTACTTGTGACTTTGATAATGAGTTTTTGAAAAGTAACAGAAAATGTTTCCAGAAATTGGAAAATAAGATTAGCATATCTGTTATGTAGGATCCTTTGTTAAGTCAAGCTATTTCTTGTTTGGGTGATAATAGCTGTGCCTTTGTTAATTATTATTTCATATTGTCATTATTAGGCTATTAATAATTTATTGTAAGAGCTGCTTCTTTGTGCTATGTAAATGTTTTCATTCTTATGCATCAATTCCTTATTCCATTATTAATGTGATTCATAAATACATTACATTTAGATCCTCTTACAGGAGAAGAGATATTTGCTACTCTATTTTCCCTTTTGTTTGGATGTGAGGTAGAAAAAAGTGTGAAAGGAAGATGTCCAGGGAGTTTTTAGGAGATGTACTCACACCTCTGACACAAAGCAGGGGGATGAGGTGACTGAACAGCTCTCATGTTCCCTTCAGTAAATTGTAATTTATATTTCATGAATTGGCAGTCTGGTAGATTTGCCCTTTGAGCCTGTGCTGGCTCACAGGTTCCCAGGTGCACCCTAAGGACAGCAGGACAGGAATGTGCCTTTGCTAAATTCAGAAAGCCTTGCTGGGAGCTCTCAGGGCTTTTTCCAGTCTCCCACCTGTGTCCTGGATGGTTTTACCTGAGGATTTTACAGGACACCTACCTGAGTGTGATTTCACTGCACAATTCCAAACCCAAACCCAACCCCCTGCTGTACCAGCTCCTTCCCCTTTGTGCTGCTGTGTGCACTTCCCAAATGGAGCTGGGTTTGAGATACCCCCAGGAGAAAAAGCAGAATTCTGTCTTTCCTTCCTGGGAAAACACTCTTTTGGGGAAAGAACGGGGGGAAATAGCTCAGAGTTCCCTTTGGTTTGGTTTTGGGGTTGATTTTTTTGCCCCTCAGTGTTCAAAGCTAAAAGATTCTGAGCTCAGCATTGAACAAAGCCCTGTCCTGTGCCATGCTGTGGGTCCAGCTGAGTGGGTTAAAAAAGGGGGTTGTGTTTGTGTGTATTTATCTTTCAGCTGGATTATTGTTGTGGGTTTTGGCACCACTCTCAAACACATGGCTGCTGGAGAAGGAAATCTAGCAATCAGCTTAGTTTGAAACACTCCGTGTAAGGTGCCTTTGGATTTTGGAAGGGCTCTGAAGCTTGGCTGCTGGCATGGAGGCTTTGACCTGTGTTGGTTTCCTTTGCTGGATCTGGAATTTCCAGGTTCTGGTGTTATCACAGCAGTAACTGGAACACCAATCTGTGAGGGAAAAGTCAACTGGAGCATTATTGTATTTCGGTTTATTACTGCCAGGACAAGGTTATTTGACACTGATTTTCCTTTCAGTGTCTGTCCATGAGCTCTGGCTCAGCATTGGCAATGTCCACGGTAAAACAATGAGAACTCCCAGTTTAATGGGAATTAAAACAGTTCCCTGCTTTAATACTCATTGGCAAAAGCTGTCCACGTTTAATTGATCCCTTTCACATCCATCGCTGTAGCACAACTAACTAATGCCATCCAGTGGCAATGGCACAGCATAAATGGCATGTGCTGTTCGAGGCTGTGGCCATTGCAAAGCTTAATTAACCTGAAAAAGGCACTAATGAGCGGCGAGTGGCTCATCCCAGCAGATGGCAAAAGCTGGGGATTTTAGAACAAATAAATGTCTGTAACTCCTCTCCCCCAGTTGCAGAAAACAAACCAGCCAGGCTGGACAAGACTGTCTGGCTGGGAGGGGAGTGGGTGTTGAATTTTGAAAAGAAGTTATTTGTCACCTAAGTTTCTGCTTTACTGCACAGAACTTAGATTTTATTGAAATGCTGACAAGATGTTTCACTCCAGGTAAAAGCCCAAGGTGTGGGTTGGTTTGAGGGATTTTTTTTTTTTTTTGCATGACAACACTCCCAACATGAAGAAATTGACTCTGATTTTCTACCTAAAATATGCTCCTGTATGCAAAAAAAATAAATCTAGAGACTAGATCTCTGTAACTTTGCTTGCCTCCAAGACTTCACCATAGAAATATCTCAATCTTTTCTGTTTTCTACGTGGAAAAATAGCCTCACTCTACATTCTTAATGAATGCAGAGTGCTTTGAGATCTGAGTAATTCAGTGTTTTGCTGCGGGGTTTTCCTCTGACAGGCTCTAATTGCTGTTGCTGTTGTGCTCCTTGTAATTCCAACAGCCCTGGGATGGACGGTGAAAATTCCCCATTGCTGCAGGAAACGTGTGGGAACTGCAAAAGCAGCCAGAGGAAAAAATTGTGGTGCCAAACCTTGGGTTTTTAAACCCATGTTCTTGACCACACCTGCTGGAAAATCGAATTTTTAACAGCTCTGTTCTGTTCTTGTTAACTGGGACATGATGCCAGCAGAACAGAGCTTTCTTTCCCTTGTCAAGGTTAGCTTTTGGTTATTTTGACAAATGTAAATTCGGACAAAGTAGCCAAATTTAAGTACAGCTAAACCCCAAATTTTATATAAAATTACAATTAACTCTCATTTACAACTTTATACCCAAATTTAAGTATGTCCAACTCCCAAATTTTATATAAAATTACATTTAACCCTTGTTTACAACTTTATCCATACCTCTAAGCAGTACAATAACCAATAAATATCCACTACAGTAAATATTTTGGGAAATACTTCAGATTTTATCAGGAATACCCAAGCATGGCAGCAAGCATCCACAGTGATGGAACAGAGTGCCTGAAGTTAACTAGAGAGTGAAAACTTTTAATTTAGTGCTGTCTTTATGAAGGCTGGACCGTCAGGATTTGGTAAAATATTTTATTTAGTGCTGTGTTTATGAAGGCTGGACAGTCAGGATTTGGTAAAATTTTTTTATTTAGTGCTGTGTTTATGAAGGCTGGACAGTCAGGATTTGGTAAAATATTTTATTTAGTGCTGTGTTTATGAAGGTTGGACAGTCAGGATTTGGTAAAATTTTTTAATTTTTTTTTATTTAGAATTTCTCAGCCTGGCCCCTCTGCTTTTAATCCCTCTCCCAACCTGTTTAATGCAGAATCCTACAAAATCCAGGCAGGAAGTTCCCCAGTACAAAATTATGGCACAAAGGTGTGTCTGGCAGTGACATTAATCAAGAATCAATTAATCATTGTCCTTGTTGCTGTCCATGCCTTGTGAGGGACAAAATGCACACAAGTGCTGAGCCTGTCTGCTTCCAGCACTTGGCCAGAAATACTCAGAATATAGAAAAAATATCCAAATATTGTGAGTACCAATGGCACACAGGCCACTGAGTAATTTGCATGGTCTAATAATGAAATTCTGTCTCTCTTGGAATAGAGCCCTTAAAAAAAACAAACAAGGTGCATGTTGGTTTTTTTCCTGCCTGAAAACAACCACCCAGCACTGAATGCTAAAATAGAATTATTTCCATTATGTTTTGTCACTTTTTCTGGAAGATGCAGTGTGCAGGCTTTGAGTAAAAAAAAGAAGCCTGAATTATTTGTTTAAGTTAAAAGGTCATGAGTAATTTTTCTTGCCAACTTATATCTATTGCCAAAAGAACACCCTATTCAGACTGAAGAGTATTAAAAAATGTTGACAGCCCAGAAGACCTTTATCTGGGAGGAGCAGTGTTAATTATGCCACATTGATTTAAACTCAGAGGGGTCTGATGCAGCATTTAAAATTCATCCTGGTACTCATTTGCCAGGTGTGTTTTACAGCCATCACATTTAAGAAAATGCAGATTCTGCAAGGCCCAAGGAATTGCTTGCCTTAAACGATTCTCAGGCTCTGTGTGTGTTTGGCTTTTTGGTGTTTGAATTTGTTCCTTTTTAAAGGATTTCTCAGTACTAATGCAGAGCCCTTGGGCACAGCACTGAGCTGGGGATGGAGCTCTGGACCATAGCTAAAGGTGAACAACATTATTTATGTAAAGTGTAAAATGTGATCATTTTATTTTAAAAAATACTTGAAATTATGATACTTGCTTCTGGAGTATATGATCAAGTAGATGTCATAATTAGTTCATGAATTTAAAATGCCATTTTAATTAATATAAAGCCCAGAATCTTTTCTGTTCCTAAATGTCTCAAATGCCTAAACTTTCTTAGGCAGGTAGCTTGACAGTGATACAAAATCTGGCTAGGTGGGGCACTGTATAACTTTCTAAAAATCTTGTAATTAGATAAAATTAAATAACTGCATGACTTCTCAGTGACTTCATGCAGGAACACAGAATTAATTTATGCATGAGTGCCCAATTATTTCATTCATGAGTGCCCAGTTAACTTCTGCATGAGTGCCCAGTTAAGTTCTGCATGAGTGCCCACTGCTGCATGTCTGAACAGTTACTTTACACATGAGCACCCAGGTAATTGATGCATGGGTGCCCAATTCACTGATGCATGAGCACCCAGGTAATTGATGCATGGGTGCCCAATTCTTTGATGCATGAGGAGCAAACCTGTGCTGGGGTGGTTGCCCAGGTCTCCAGGAGGGCTCCTTGGGGCTGAGCCTTGTTGGGACACACCCCTGAATGTGGCATCTCTTGGATCCGTGGCTCTGGGGCTCCTCACAAACTGGATTTATTACAAATAAATCTTTA
This sequence comes from Sturnus vulgaris, assembly GCF_052056855.1. Classification (NCBI taxonomy): domain Eukaryota; kingdom Metazoa; phylum Chordata; class Aves; order Passeriformes; family Sturnidae; genus Sturnus; species Sturnus vulgaris. Next base: position 1,279,099 of record NC_142261.1, read on the forward strand.
TTGCCCCTGTGCCAAGGACGTCTCAGGCTTTTCCCAATCCAAGTGCTGGTAAAACCCTTCCTGTGCAGGGCTCCTGTTCTGGGCTTGGGGAAGGGTCCCAGTCAAGGTTAAAAATGATCCTGGATGGGAAGAGAATTCCAAAGAGTTCCCTTGGAAGTGCCAGCACTGCCAGGAGGCTGCAGGAGCAGCAGAGGAGAGCACAGGGTGCAGGTGCTGCCTCCTTCACATCCATGGCAGGAGCCAGAAATAGCCAGGCCAGTGCCCTTCATCATCTCCTGCCCCACTTCATCATCACATGCACGGCCACAGAGTTCTGTAGTTTGGAACACAATAATTAATTAATTGCAGGCAGCAGGGGTTTTTCCCCCCATTGATTTAAACAGTGTGGAATTACTTGCTGCTATTTGTATTATCAATCTTCTTTTACACCTCTCTATCATCCCCATAGTAATATTGATATAAATAATTCCTTTTGCCTGAAATATGCATTTGTCAAGCCAAAGCACATTAATGCTCCCCATGTACAACTGTTAAATAAGCAGCCTTAAGCCCTACCTTTACTTGATTTGCATATATAAAAACACAAAAATGCACAAAGGTATTATTCAAGCTTTTGTCATATTAGTTCCATTATATACTGGCTTCTGAAAATAAAGATTTAGGTGACAGATTTTCCTTCTTCTATCTGAAGCTGGGATTTTTTTTTTTTTTATAGTTGATTTGACATATAAAAGCGATTTTGTCCTTTTTTTTCGCCTCATGTATTCTCTGCTGAATCAGTAAACATCTATAATTTCTGACAAGGTCACTTAATTATCAGCAGAAAAAGAAAGAAAGAAAGAAAGAAAAAGAGCTGCCTTATCTCTGCTGCTTCTGCTCGTGTGGTGGAGCTGAGCATTGCTGGAGCACCTCGTGTGTGTTCATCAATGACAATTCAGGAGCCACTCAGGACACGTTCTGATAGATTTGGGTGTCACCAGGGCTGGGTTATCTCTGTGTCAAACTCTCTCCTGTGCTCCAGTCCCCAGAGTTTGTCAAAGGAAGAGAAGCAAACAGTTTGGAACCTCTAGGTAGGAGTGGGTGGACAAGGGGGTGGAACAGTGATAGGGAAAGGAGGAAATTCCCCTCTCTGAGGAACAGTGCTGGGGTTTAAAGTTCCAAACTGGGACTTGGGAACTTCAGATCCAATTTCCACCTTCATAACAAATCTCTTACTTTCACTCTTCTGTGTCTCATCTGTGCAGCAGGGAAAATAATCTTCATTTATCCTCACTGTTGTAGCTGAGATATTTGTTAAGTGCACCTTACCCAGGTGATATCATCAAAATCAAATAGAACTGGTTTTGTTATTAAGATACTGGTATAAAATATTACAGAACTAGGGTATTGCCAGCCATTTACAGATCTTAAAATAAATGGCCACATGTGGTCTCTCCTCCTCCCCATCCACCTTCTGTTCCTTGCCAAGCACATTTCAAGCAGTGAAATCAGCCCAGAGATGTCTCTCCAAGAGCTTTCTGCTTGGGCACGGTGTGAGTGTCCAAATTATTTGGAAGCAGGTCACAGAAAGCCTTGGGAATTGTTTTGGAGAGTCACAGGAAGCCTTCTGCTCAGTGTACAGCTGTGCTTCAAAAAAAGGATAAAAACTGCTCACAAATGTGCAGAAGAGGACAGAAAATGATATGGTGCCAGTGCAGGCACAGGCAGAGCACAGACAAGCCTTGCACATTAGGAGATGCTGATTTCAATGGAATTATACTTGCATAAAATTACAGTTCTGGTGAGTCAAATTATATATTTCACATCTCATAATTTTATTCCCTTCTCCATCCAAAGGGAAAAAAAAGTCCTGTTTAAACAAACCCCCTCCCTATGAAATGAGGCTGAAAAGGATTAAGGATATTATCCTAGTGGAGAACCTCATAAAATAAGGATGTGTAAGAGGTATGAAAAACAACACACAGCAGGTGGAAAGGAAACTCCCATTTACCCTTTCTCATCACACAAGGACAGGAGAGATGGATCACTTACAGATCTGAAAAAGGCTAAAAGGAATCCGAGTTTTTACACAAAGAAAATTTACCCTGTGGGCCAGATAAGGATTTAGTGGGATTCAAAAGGGATTAGACATTTGTATAATGGGAACATCCACAGCTATGTCAGATAAGATTAGAAAAGGGAAAAAAGGAGTTCCTGTCTCAGGCCAATTACTGAGAGACACACGAATTTTCCCGTGGAATATTCTTCCCCTGGAAAATGCCTTTTTGTGCAGTGCAGGTGTTGTGCAGTGATGTGTTGGTGTCAGAGAACCTTCCAATGGACTCGGCTCCAAAACTATTCCCGTTTTTCTTGGCAGCTTCCTCCAGGCTGGGCAGGGAGGGATGTGCTGTGGGATGGTCTGTTGTTGGAAAATCTGCTCGAGGTGGCAAAGCTCATTCCCATCTCTGCATGCCATGCCCAGGGAAATATCCTACACAATCTGAAATGCTAAAAATAGCTCATTTTCTTCCCAGCATGGAATTGCAGAATTTTTGCAATTTGAAAATTTTTCTTGGAAGAGAAATTCATCTTTTAGCCTCAGGACCAAGTTTTAACTGTTAGTGTATGCTTTGTTATAGATTACACAGTTATTTGTTGTAAATAATTAATGCCTGACCAACATCTGACCAAATCTGTTGTTTTGTTGTTGAGCAAGTTGTTTTGTTTTTTTTTTTTTCTTGGCTTATTTTACTCTTAGAAAAGAGTCAGGGAAATGGAGGAAGGTAATTACAGAGGATAATTACTTGAAATGCTTTTAGATGTAAGCTGCTAAGAGGCTAGCTGTGCAAAAGGAAAGTAAGCATGATAAATATGGCATGGAACAATAGAGAATTCAGGCAGAAAAAGGATCTGGTGCAGTTGCACAAGACATTTTTGGCAACGGTTCCATGTAAATCTCGCAAATGAGTCCAGGTACTTAATAGGCAATTAAAGACAGCCAATGTAAATTAATTAATAGCAGACTCTTAAAAGTCATTAGCTGCTGTGTAATTAATAGAAAATTATAAAGGAAATAAATGCTTGCTTACAGCCTTATTAAGATCTAAATGTTACATATTCTTCTGAATTGATTGGGATGATAAAAATTCAGGGGAAAATACGGAAAGCACCATTAAATACTTGCCAAATCTCAGCAAAATTTCCATAGTGTGCAATCACCATCCCATATTTCAGAAGCTGACACTCACAACGTTTCAGTGTAGGTACTGAATGGAAGTTGGAAGAGTTTGTCACAGTCCTTCCCAAGCTGGATGGAGATCATAAAGGAAGTTCAGCAGTCTCAGGTGGAAGGTCTCATGCATTATTCAATTAGCCCAGCAATAAATTAATTGCTGCATAAACTCAGAGTCAGCCTGAGTCCCTGCACTGCCTGCCATGCCCATCCACAGATCAAACATTTGTCATTGCCAGGCAAAGTTCTGGGATGGGAGGAGCTGCTTTGGCTTTTCCATCAGCACTGCTCACCCTGTGCCCACATGGGGCTGGGGGCTGACACTGCACTGGGCATGAGGATCATTTTATTTAATAATTTTATCCACAGATAAAATCAGTGTTTGCCACGCTGGTGGAACTTCAAATCCATCCCTGCTGTCCCAGCAGTCTCTGACAGAGCTGTCCCCTCTTTCTGGTTGCTCCACAAACATTTTTCTGGAGGAGAGCTCTGCCTCCACACAGGCTTTGCCACAGCCTCAGCTCCTCTTTAAAACAATCTCTTGTCACTTGTGACTTGGCACCTGCAAAACCCACCAGAGCAGGGAGGGTTCCTGGTTCTGAGCACTCAGCATGGGAGATGTTGTTTTTGGGATCACTCAGCAGTGAAATGCTATGCTAAAGTACCATAAAAATCTCTTTTCACCACTCCTTTGCCTTCCTTAAGGCTACACAAGCAATTTCAAAAGAAGGGGAAATGTTTTACTGAACAAACAGCTGCTTTTCATAGCTCTGTTTTCTCTTTTCCTGACTGATTTTCAGATGAGTGAAGAGTAAATGCCTACAAATGCTCTGTTCCCTGCCTATTTTCAAACAGCTTTTATTTTCTTTTTTTTCCCCCCAGAAAGTAGCCCTTTTTTTACAGCAGAACCAAGACAATGTTGTTTTTTTCTAGAGCCACCTTGACTAGTGGAGTGTATTTAGGGATGTGGAAGCTTATAAGAAAAGAAAAGGAAAAATAAAACAACCAAAAGATGCTGAGAGTTATTTCAGACTTCTTTTTATGAGTGGAGATGTTGGAAAACTGTACTTACCCTTAATATTTCCTCACCCTTTTCTATTCATTTTCAAGTCACAAACTTTCTTCAAGGACAGCTGACCTCATAAGAGACTTTTTGGGAATGAAACATTCTGGTGAGAAGCTGAGGATGTTTTAACAATCAACAGCAGACCAACACAGAGATCCTCCTGCCATCTCCTGAGTTCCCTTCTCTGATATTCCTCACTCTTGCTGTTACCCAGATGGGAAATTCTTTCATGTGAGGTGCAAGGTTGAGCTGTGAGTTTTCAGTCATCACCAGCTGAGAAGGCTGCAGATTTCTCTACCCAAAACTTTTCAAAGTTTTCCTGACCTTCTCTGGTCAAGTATCTCTTAACCTCATCTGAGTGATGTTTCTTTCTTTTAGATCCTCTTTTCCTCCAGAAATTGTACCCTCAATTTAATACTGTACAAACCCATATGGATTCAACTTTCTAGTAAAGCAATTGTTTTTCTACCTTCAGCAGTTGCTAGGGATTGTTAATTGAAGTCAAACTTTTCAACAGTCTCTAAAATTCCATCCAGAGCAGGTGAAGGAGGGTCAGCAAAGCCCCTGGGGGCAGGTAACCATGGGAGCTGCCCAAGACACAAAAAAAAAAAAGAGAAAAAAACCCCACATCTTGGGGTCAGAAAGATTAAAATTGAGTCCAAAATAATACAGGTCAAGGTGGATAATGTGTGGGGAGAGAGATTTACAGACATGTGGGAAAAGTTGGACTCTGTGGTTGGGACATCTTCTGCAAACTCCCAATTTTCTCTCAAGGCCTGGTCTCTTCAATAGGAGCTGCCAGCACATAAATTTTATTCCCTTCTGTAATTCTGTGGGGCTCCATGGCTACAGGGTGCAGGCAGGGTCTCCAAATGGGGGAAGGAAAAAGAGCAGCAGAAAAATTGAGATGATGAGGACAGCAGTGCTAGAAAGGAACTATTAACAGCAGGAAGTGCTGCAAAATAAAGGATGCAGAGAATTTGCTCCTAAACCACCTGTGCTCAGACAGACACACACCAGGAAAATCTGGTTTGTTCCATCCTTTTTCCTCTGGTTCAAACTGGAAATAGCCCCTGACCTTTGGGGCTGCAGGAACCTGGCACAGCAGAGAAGTTTTCCCCACTGTCCTCTTCCCTTCCAGGAGCAGTGTTGTGTTTGGGATCATTCTGTTTGTTTGGGATCATAATGTTTGGATCATTCTGTTTGAGATAATTCTGTTTGTTTGGGATCATTCTGTTTGGGATCATAATGTTTGGGATCATTCTCTTTGGGATCATTCTGTTTGTTTGGGATCATAATGTTTAGGATCATTCTGTTTGGGATCATTCTGTTTAGGATCACTCTGTTTAGGATCATTCTGTTTGGGATCATAATGTTTAGGATCATTCTGTTTAGGATCATTCTGTTTAGGATCACTCTGTTTGGGATCATAATGTTTTGGGATCATTCTGTTTAGGATCATTCTGAGGCTTTGGCTGGATTCACCCCATCACGGTGGAATCCATCACTGAATTATTGTGGGTTTGTTGTGATGGTGGTGATTGCTCCCTGGGTTTTCCCTTGCCCAGCTGCATTGATGGGTTTTGTGTTTTGTTTTTATCTGCCAAAGGGCCATGGCTCATCCCAACCCCAGAAAAGCTGCAGTGCTGGGAACTCCACCGAGCTAATTCCTGCTCCTGTCACAAAACATTCAGCAGAATCTTCATGACTCCCTCTCTGTGCTGAGCCCATTGATGTTAATCTGGATTACCAGCGCTGAGTGCTGACAATAAACTCCAATAATTGTGTTTTTAACAGCCCATTGGGTGATGGCAGCTCTCTGCCAGCCTGCCCTGCACACTGCACTGCTCCTGCTGCTCTGCTCCCCTCACCAACGACATCCCTTAGAGCAAGAGGAAAATGATCTGTGTACAGACTTCAGGAATGCTGAAATCGTGGAAAAGAAGAAAAGAAAAATGTTCTCCCAGCACTGTGGCTGCTGGGTTTATTTTGAAACAGGCTGCTCTGAATGCAATCATCTCTTCCAAGAGACTGGGAGGGAATACCAAACCAAAGCAAAGCACGTGTAAAACCCAAATGTGTTCATTTGGAATACCAAAGCAGCACACGGGGAACTAGCAGGAAATACAGAAACATTTAGAGGAGGAAATTCAAATTTTGTGAGCCCTGACCTGGAAGCAAAACAAAGAGTGACAAGAATAAATAAAACCAACCTTCTGAGCATGGATGTGGGGTCAAATTTAGAAAAATTGGGACATTTTCTTAAGTAGCAGTAAATAAAGACAGTGTGTTTTGATTGCATTCATTTGGCACAGGCTGGAGGAAAAGTTCAAATGCTGGCTAAGGAGAGAGCATAAAAATGTATTTTTATGAATCAGAAATGTAGAAAACTGATTGTAATTCATAACTCCATGCTGGTTTTATTGTTTTCAAATCACACACCAGCACTTAGGCAGCAGAATTTTCAGTTTAATATGTAATGAGTGTGCTATTCAGTAGTGGATTTTATTAGGCATTAGAAAGATTTATGGAGCCATCCATATGACATGGATTACAGAACACATCAAGAAATCAAGGATGATTTTTACTTCTCTACTAAACAAAATATACTTTAAGTAATTGCTATTAACTGGTATTACTTACCAGGAGGCCTATTTTGATATAAGAGAACAAAATGGAAAGGAAAGATAAAAAAGTAAGGAAACATGGAGCTGAATTCCATAAAAAAAGGATTAGGGTTTTCTTTTTTATTTTATTTTGTGTAACATGGAGTTTTAAATGTGATCTAATGTAAAGAAATCAAAAGATGGAGCTTTAATGTTGGTTAATACTTAGTTTTCACAAAGGAAAAATCAGTGTTCTCCAAACATAGTTTAAAGTAATGAAATTGGGCAGAACAAAAGAGGTAAAAAATTGGAAAAAATTTCTTTGCATTTTGAGACAGGAAGTTGTCAGACAGGACTGAAAGAAGAGGGCTGCAAAGGTCTGGATTTAAATGCTCATTCCAGGTGAAGACTTTCTCAATGCCCTTGGATAAATCAGTTGATAAATCATAAAACCCCCATTTTTTTAAATTTTCTCTCTCTTCCCCCTCTCCCCAATGTGATGTCTTTATTTATTTGATTTTATTAACACTGACCATTGACTCAACCCTTTGTGCAGCATCCAACACAGCAGGAGTTACTTGGAATTTTAGTGGGTGATGATTGGAGCCTCCATGCCCTGTTATAATAATAAAAAACTATTTCTTCAGTCTTGCAAACATTTGTCACAACCATCATTCAGTTTAAACAGGAGAATCCAGTGAAGCTTTTCTGTGCTCCAATTTAGTTGCCTGCTGTATTTTTTCATTATGGTTGAATGCTGTGTACCAGAACTCACTTTTAATGTCTATTTTCTCGAAAAGAAAAAGCATCTCCAAAATGAAATGAGTCACAACAAGAAAGGAAACTGAGATAATTGAAAATAAAATAAAATAAAATAAAAAAAGTCATACTTTTTAAACTTGTTCTGCACTGAGTGACAGAACTTCAGCCACAGCTCAGCTCTGCCTTTGTTGCTGTGTGAGAACAGGAGCTGTGTTTGTGTTTGTGTTTTTTCCTTGACCATTGCAGTCAGTGGGACCATCTCCTGTTCACCCACAATTTTAGGGAATGCCACCCTTTCCTACATGGGAAAAAAAAAGCACATTAATTGTGCTTTCCATGGAAAATGTTGGAAACAGCACATTGTGCCAATGGGATAGATTCCATTCTGGGATGCTGCTGAAATCAGGATTTCTGTCCTACAAGGCCTTGAAGACTCTTGCAAAGATCCTGTGTTTATCTGAACTGCAAGGACACGTTCAAATAAAAGGGTGAAATTTAGAATACAGCCAAGAAGTGCTGTCTTTAGCTTCTTCCTGGAAAACAAAACTGTATTTTCACAACTTTAATGAAATCAATCCCATCCTAAAAGACTTCCACTGCTAGAGCAGATCTTATGGAAGGGGATTTGTGCATCGAAAACAAATGGAAATTTAAAAAAGCCCTTCAGCAGAGCAGTGTGCCCCCTGTAGGGTAAAGCACTGAGCAATTCCTTAACTACCAGAGTTTTTCATTTCCTCCCTCCCATCTTCTCCACACAACGAGTCGTAATTAACCCACGAGTTCTTTAAAGCCATAAGCACCAATTGTTTTAATCGCTGAAATGTTAGAAACTTACATTATGTAAATGCAAGGAGGCTTTTCTGAATTTTGTTTAGTGATAATCCATCTGTCTTGGCTGAAGGCCAAAGTACAGGCACTGGTGCCACATGGGGAGAGCAGGAGAAAGGAGATTTCTCCTTGGTGCTCGTGACTCCAAGTGATCTCTGTGTGTTTTTACATTGCTGGCAACAGCCACCATGGCTTTTGGGGATTGGGTGCCAGAGAGCAGCTCCCATTCACAGAGCACGTTCAGCACTGCCTGCAAATTGCCCTATAAACATGAACACGTTTTATTCTTTTAGAACATGCAGAGGATCAGCTCTTTGCAGCACCTAACTCTTCAAGCACAGCAAGCTCCACCTGCTGACTCTAAAACAAGCAGAATGACAGAAAAATGGATTTTCCACCAGCTTCAAAAGTTAAAGAAGCCGAGATAGAAAGGCAAATCCCTCACTGCTGCCCTGCAGGAAGAGAACAAACAGTTAAACTTTTTTTTTTTTTTTTTTTTTTTTACTGCTGTGCTCACTACTTAGATCTTCAAATGGCAGGATAATATCTTAAATTAGAGAGGCACATGCACAGTTTCATTCAACTGGAAACACATGTGCAATACAGTGTCTCAATTCTTTATAAATATTTCTATAGCACGCTCCAAGTATTAGGAAGCTACAGTGATAATTTCATTTATTCTGCTTTAGGAGGCAGATAAATGTTTCTGTTGAGGGGCCTGGCTTCTGTCTGGAATTTTTATTGAATTTGCTGTGAGCTGTGTCCCAAGAGATGTGTAAAGTGCTCGAGAGCTGTGGGGCCAGACAGGCTCCCACGTGAGAGATACAGGCAGTCCTCACATCCAAAATACAGAAGATGAGTGCTGGAATAGAGAGAAGCAAAAAAACCAAACTGAAGAGAAATATTCTGGGATGTTGTCAGGGCACAGCACAGGTGCCAAACCCACCCCAAGCTGCCCCTGACCCCGGAGTCTCTGTGCCCAGTGCTGCTCCTGTGTGTGCTTCCATTCCAGCTGGCACTGAGTCATTGGCAAGGAGAAAAATCACACACTGCAGTGCCCCAGCTTGTTGCTACAAACCCTGAAAGTTCAGAAAATTGTTTTCTAAATGGTTTCTGAGATGTTATTACCTTTCTCCTCTTGGAGTGAATCTTGCAGCAGCCAAATGCTCGGTGCTGTTCAAATGCTTCAGATGCTGCCTGTAGTTTATTGTTCCCTTGCAGCAATTTATTTCATTATAGTGTACTCATGGAAGAACGTTAGGGCTTAATTATCAGGAGAACTACTCTTAGCAGGCTCAGACTGAGCTCTGAAGTCCTTGGCTGCTGCTCACCTACAAACTGATGGTTGGCAGCTCAGTGACCTCATGGAAATAACACCTGTTGTGAACCTTATCATTTTTCTATTAAAATTCTTTTTTGGGAATCAATCTTTCTAAGTCCCACTCTGAGTGACAGAGGGAAAGCCTTGCAGCCTTGCAAGGGAAAGCAGAGTGTGGTGATGTCTGTGTGCAGTGAGGTGTGAGGAGGGGAGAGAAGGGCTCACAGAGCTGGGTTTGCCTCTGCACTGGGAGGGGAATTCCATCCTATTTCCCAGTCACTAATGCTGATCCTCGAGGTGTGAGCAAAAAATTCCAATAATCAACACAACAGCCCTGAGGTAATGGAAGCAAACCTTGAAGGGAGCCCTGGCCATTCTCCTCTAACGCTGCAGCCTAATAACACTTGAATTAAAGAATAGTTTTATTCGTTTGAAGGCAGCATCACCATTTTCTCAGCCTAGATTATGGGCCCAAGTTGTGACCTGAATGCTGAGGATTCCTCTGTGGCTGCTGCTCAGAGTGTGACTCACAGAGTAGTAACACACTGCCGTGTGGGGCTGTAGCACTTTGGATGCAAAGGTCTGGCAGAACACGACAGAATGAGTCAGGAGTAAGGCAGGAAAATATTCAAAAGCATGACAGGAAGTGTCAGGCTTGGCCAAGGAGATGAGGCAGCAAATTGTATGGGGGAGGCACCTGGGAAGGAAATTGAGAGCATGGGGTTGAGCGTGGGTTTGCACCCCTACAGCAGCTGGGGTGCCCCAAATCCTTCCTGTTTGTGGCCTCCTTCTTGCCCATAAATCAACACGAGCTCTTTGCTGAAAATCAGAAAGCCGTGCTAATAAAAAAGTGATAAATATCATTACAAGCAAGGAATAATGCAAGTTGATTTTATTCACTGGTTCCATCCACAGTACCTGGCCATGCTCTGGATGCCCTGGGATCAATACCCAGTGCATGAGCAGCTTGAACCTGGAGCAGCAAAGCTCTGTGTTCCTGTCACTGATTTCTGCATCCCAGCTTTCATCTTGTCCTCTGTTCTCCCTCTCCCTCCTCTCCTAATAAAGTCCTGTGTCCCCTCTGCAGCATTGTGACAAATCTTCATTGAATTTTAAATGCTCCCAGATTTTGTAATCACTGACAAAGAGCAAAACACCGAACTTCTTTTTACTCCCCCACAAAATCTAATTCTCTGAAAACTCCTGCCTTTATCAGCAACATCAAAGCTTAAGTTTACTCCTCAAGGCTTCAGAACTCGGCCTTTAATCACAGGTTTAGCTAAATACCATGCACGGTGCAGAACAAAACGAGCCTCAAGTGCAAGTGTGTCATTTGCAATCCCAGCTGATTAATCAGCCCGTTGTTCTTGTAAATGAATGTTAATTACCACGTGCTGATCCAAACACGGGGGGCATTCAAACCTGGGCTGGGCATTGCCACCTCCTGTGGCTGAGCCCACTCACTGGGCACAGGAGCCTGGCACTGGGGGCACAGGGGCAGCTAATCAGCCTCATTAGAGCTAATCAGCCTCATTAGAGCTAATGAGCCCCGTTATTGGTCCCACCTGTGCTGGAACCAACCAGAACCAACCAGAACCAACCTCATTATTGCCCCATCTGTGCTGGAACCAACCAGAACCAACCTCATTATTGCCCCATCTGTGCTGGAACCAACCACAACCCCCAAGAACCCACCCCAAAACCCCCATAAATTCCACCAAACCCCCCACAAATTCCACCCAACTCCCCACCAACATGTTCCATTGTCTGCTGCTGGAGGAGATTCCTGCCTTGCTGGGTTCCTGTTGCTCTTCCAAAGGTAGGAGAAGGCTTTCAACTTTCACAAAACCTTCAAAGAAGTGATGTTGGTGGAATTTTGCCTCGTTCTGTGATTGGTTTTGTTCTGTGGAGTCTTTCTGACCTCCTCTCTGGTGCTTTTTGTGGGAGAGCTTTGCCTCCCACACCTGGCCCAGGTTTTGTGGCTGTGTATTCTGGAGGAATAAATGGGAAAAGTTTCCCTCCAGATCCCTGTGTTTGGTGGCAGGGTCGCTGTGGGGCTCAGGAAGGAGGGATGCTGTGTTCCCCCAGCAGCTCAGCTTGGGGGGCTTGTGGAGAAAAGCTGCTGCTGGGTTTTGGGTGGGTTTTGTTCCCTTCAGAGGGAATTTGGCACAGGTGTCTTTGCAGGTGTAGCTCTGGAGCTCCCTATACCACGAGTGCTGTAATCTCTATTGATTTGTTTGCTTTCCACTCTGAGGTGTTTAATGTTGCTATTTGAAAGATGATTTTTTAAAAGTGTGGTGTTCTACTGAGTTGGTTCTGACATCAAAAAAATCAAGGGAGAGAGCAAGGATATCAAAATGATTAATTGCTGCATTAGCATTCAGGCACAGAGTGTATTTTGCTTTAGGATTGCTTGTTTCTAAGGGTGTGATTGTGACTTCTGGGCTGCATTAAAACATGTGTGTCCTAGGCAGTGATGCCTAATTTCAGAGGGATTACACTGCCACAGAATGAAGGGAGGGGGGAAAGAGAAGAAAGTTCTCCAATTAAATGTCAGCTCCAAACAATAGACAGTGTGGAGCCTTAGATAACTCTGTTCAGCCAGCATTTGTGAAATGAAACTATTACCTAAAAAAAGATTTTGAAATTTATAGAGAAATGCATGAAAGTCACTGCTGCTCTGTACCATGGGAAGAAGCAGCCCTGGGGTTTGTGGTGTCCTGCTGGATCTGTGTCTGCTTCTTTATCTGACTTGAGATCATTTCTTAGGTCAATGTCTTGATGATATTGTAGAGTTGGGGAAATTGTTCAGGAGTCTTTAACTTGGTGATATATCTTTTGTTATTACTGCTTTTAAAAATACCATTATGAATTGCTCTGTTGTGGTCAGGACTTCAGTGTTAATATCAAACACAGGTTCAGTCTCTGTTTTGGCACAGTGCAAATGTATATTTTGCTTTTATGTATAAATACATATTTTATGTCTAAATCTTGTCCCTCTGTGACCACTCCTGCTTCAAAGCAGCCACATACTTTAAATTTTTTTCTTCTTTGTAATGTATATAAGGACCACAAAACTCCCTAAGTGTCCCCAGGAGGGTTTTGATGGTGTGGCAGAGCACCAGAGCCTGGAGAGGAGCTGACCACAAACAATCCCCAGTCAGGAGCTCTCATTCCCAGAATGTCCAGGGGTGCAGGGATCACCTCAGGAGCTCTGCAGGGAAGGAATCCTCTGGGAATTCTGGGTTCAGCACCGTGGCTGTTTGAGATCAGGTGTGGATTTTGGTGCCAGCTCTGCTGAGTTCCCTGCTCAGCAGCCTGGCAGAGCCCTGCAGCTCCAGGTCTGTTTGTTACCAGGCAAGTTGTTCTTTATGCATTCTCATCTTGTAGAACCAGCCATGCATGATTGTAATGAGTGATGGCCTGATTAAATCAAAAGCAGACATGGAAGAAACACTATTAATCTGTAAGCATATGTGATGCTAACAGCCATCACAACATAATGTTGCAATTATCCTAGGTAGGCAAGAATAATTCTCTCTAATTAAATTCTGAGGATATATATTTGGATGCATGCTCTGGATCCTCTGTCATTTCTGCACTGCCAGAAAGGAAGGTACAGAATTATTTCCAGTTAGCCTGACCACGTGCCTTTTGATTCCAAATTCATTCCAGCACAGCCTGCCTGGGGACAGGCTTTGCAAATACAATGTGCTATCAAAACAGATCATGTTTTCTCAAACATGTCAGTGGCATCAGTCTCTTCTTCCTTTCTTCTTTTTTTTTTTTTTCCCCTCCTTCTGTGGCAAAATAAGATGTAATTTCATATCAGATTATACAGCTTCACAATTGTATTTTTAGAAGCATGAGAGTGATAGTAAAGAATGTGTAATGCACTGTAGGAAGTTGATTTAGATAAAACAGCCTCACTGTGCCCATCAGCTGCAGCCCCCAAGACCCCTCTGGCAATCCTTGGAAGGTTCAGATAGAAATAGGTTTGGACTATTCCTTTTCAGGAGTATTTTGTATTTTTTTTTGTCCTCCCTCTTATACCTCATGTAGAAAATCTGCAGATTGCTTGCCATGCTGGTTTTGATGCTCAAATGCTGCAATTCTTTGTTAATTCCCTCAAAAATAACTCAGGGGAGAAATGTCACCTGTGGGGCCATCCTGGGGACACCCAGGGTGCCCTGGACACTGATGGGATGTGCAGCACCCTGAGATTTCTGGTTGCTCAGTGTTTTGTTCCTTTTTGGTGACTCCAATCCACCCTGCTGCAAAATTGCCCTTAATTCACATGGTCCTGATCATCTTCAGGTGCACACGAAATTCTACCAAAAATTGGAAGAGGCTCCATTTATCTTCAAAGTTTTCTGTGTCATGGAGGCCCAGGTCCACACAGAATATTTATAGAAATATTTCCCCAGTCATAAATCCCTTTCAGGGTCCAGATAGTCCAGTTTGGTGCTGGGGATGGTTTGGAGTTGGGGTGAAAATCTTGTAGTTCCATTAGCCTTTATCACTTTTGAAAATCAAAAATTGTGGCTAATGAGGACATTTGATGTTTTTTTGTGACTTTGATATAATAATTGACTTCAAATATATGATTTCAAAGCAGTTTGAGATTTACCCTCCTGTCTTCTGTATCTATTCTATTCTTATCTTGAATGTCTGCTATAAAGAGACCTCTCCATTTCCTTGTGCCGAAACTCCTTTTATCATTTAAACATTCTTGAAAAGTGGAAGAGGAGAAAGAAATTAACAGGAACACACCAGATTAATTCAGAAATTAATTGAGGCTAATTTAGATGACATTACAGCATGATGACTTTCATTAATAAATAAAACCATTATCAAAAGGAACACACATTTTTCCCTGAGTAAACCTGTTCAGCTCCCATCATTTCAATAATCAAAGACTTGCTCAGTGATCACCAAGGGTGCAGTTCTTTGTGTTGGTTCCTGGGGCTCCTGTTGTGTGGTTTTTTTGGGGTTCTGGTGGTTCCTGGGGCTCCTGTTGTGTGGTTTTTTTGGGGTTCTGGTTGTTCCTGGGGCTCCTGTTGTGTGGGTTTTTTTGGGTGTTTGGGGCTGTGCAAAATGCAGGGGAGAAGGAAAAGCTGCAGTGGGTGAGCTGTGGAAGGGAAAAGGAAAAGCTGCTCTCAGGGAACTGTGTCAGTCAGTGCTGGAGCTGTGCCCTGAGCCTGCCTGGCTGCTGAACCCCAGCAGGAATTCCTGGGACAGGAGCCCCAAACTTCCATAAAAGTGGGGTAGGACTCGAGCAGTGCTGATGGGGGAATGACAAACAAGGGTCCTGTGCCTGGATTCTTTAATTCTTTTCCTTTTCTTGGAGACTGGGGTGTCTTGACTGGCATTCCTGTGGCATCATTCATTCCTGAGGGATTGGCCATGCTGGGGATGGGCTCACTCTGGTGCTGCCCCCCAGAGCAGCAGCAGTTCAGGACAGTGCCAGGCATTCATTGCCAATCAGTCTGTAAAGCCCAGCAATGAATTGATAACTTTCAATAAACACATTTGTATATTTTTTTTAATTTATGTTTATAGATATATAATTTTGAGTGGTCTGTTCACTCCAGTGTGCAGCAGTGCTGATGGGAGGTGGTTTCAGAGCCTCCCTCCCCACCCAGGCTGTGCCCCACCATTGTCACCACGGTGCCAGGTAAGGGTTCACAGAGGATCCAGCTGGAGGAGGGGGTATTTTTAGTTATTCTAAATACCTCAGAGGTTTATGTAACTGGATTTGAGCAATAGTTGCTGCCAGACAATCTCACATAATCAGTTACAGTGCTCCATCAGCTCTCTGCTCGTGTTCACAGAACAGTTTGTGCCCCACAGAGGGGGTCAGGCAACAAGCAGCACATCTAAATCTGTAAAATCTGCAGGGAAAAGGGGGCTGGAGGCTCCTGAGCACTGAGAGCATCCCTGAGAAATCCAAACCTTTGGATAACTTCCAAATGGGAAGAAGTGCACTGGTAAATACACCCAGGTTGGAGCTGTAAGGTTCAGTGTGAATGTATTTCAAGGAGCATTTTTTGGATCCATTGATGCTTTCCTTGCAGTTCTTTATCCCAGCTGTCCTGGTAGGAACAGCAGGGTTGTTTTCCACTACAGGCATGATCCCCACTCACAGTCCTGGGGTCTGGTTGTGTTCAGTGTGACTTTCACTCATTCAATGGCTTTTTTCTGGCATTTTGCTGAGCTTGTCTTTGTTTCTGTGTTTAAAGAAATAAACTGTGCTCTATCCATGTGGGGCAGCCTGGGCACTGCTGGTAAATTCTTACATTGCTCAGTGTTTACAGAAGTTCATTGCTGCTTGCTCCTCTCAATCCAGCTGTGTGGTATCAAATACTCAAACATCTGGTGCTCCCTGGGGGAATTGCAGAAATGGCCAGGAGAGATAAAAATAGAAGGTCGAGCAGCAAACTGCACTGTGCAATTAACCTGGCTGCAATTCCTGAGTCACAAATGGAGGCTGTTTTCCAGAAAAAGGGATCAATATCCAGTCTGTTATTGTTGCACATGAAGGAAAAATAAATAGTGTCTTGAGCTCCTTTTCATGCAGAATTGCTTATCACTCCTGAGCAGCTTGGGATGGCACAGAAGGCAAATAAACCTTCAAAGGCTCCCCTTGCAGGGAGAGTGGCTGAAGGACTCTGCTCCAGCTCCAGATGGTGCCTTTTAAACCTCAGCCACACGGGAGGTGTCAGCCTGGGGGAAAAGCAGAGTGCCAACCCCACCCTGGTGTCCCCAACCCCCTGTGCTGCATCCTCAGCGTGACTGGGGCTGTGCAGGTGACACAGGTTTGGGTTTGTGTCCCCTCCTGGCTGGCCAGGACACTCAGTGTGATGTGACTCTGCACTGTCCCTGTGGTTTGGGTGTGTGTTCCTGACAGCCTTCAGCAGGAGCTGCAGGTGCTGATGGAATATTTGGGTTTTTAGCACATCAGAAGTGTCTGTTCTAACCTTGCTCCAGCCCCTGGGGCTGCCTTTGGACAGGTTCCTGTGTCTGAGCCCCTGCTGCTCACAGCTTCATGTGATGGTGACAGGGAGCCTTGAGAACCTGCACAGCATCAGAGTGTGCAGGGGACTCCCTGACATTCTCCTACAGCAGATTTAGTGCCTGACAGAAGTTACATGTACAGAAGAGAAGTGGGGGGAAAAAAAAATCATTGAAGTCTGTTCTAAAATGAGAGGCATCTGATTTTTCTGGCTTTAAAATAAAATCCATTTGCCTTGTTTTTTCAGAAAGAAAGGTCATTTCTCTTTTTGTCGCATTTATTTTTAAACAGTTGAATTAAAATTAATTATTTCATGTCTGTGATGACCCTTTTTGCACAGAGACCTGTCTGAAAGAGTCATTGATTTCCCCTCACAGCGTGTTCACCAGCTGCAGAACCAGAGCCTCATCTTTTAATCTCCAATATGAAAGGAACAACAGAGGTCACTGTGGACTTGTATTCTTCAAAGTGATTAAGGCAGAGCTGGGAGAGCTGGCAACAAGGCCAAGCCTGCTCTTCATTTAAGTATATATATATTTATTTCTCTCTGCTCCCCCCTCACCTGGGACCCACGTGTTCCTGAGTCCAGGGAGAGCTAATTAAAATGGCTTGTTCCTTTTAAATGAGTCTGCAAAGCAGCTTGGTGCAAAGGCAGAGCAGGTATCATTTTAATTTCCCTGCTTTGAAAACGGGGGTATTGTCCTGTGCTGTCCCTCAAGCAAAATCTCTCCTGGTTTTGATCTTCATTACTCCATCTTTAAATGCTATTTATTAGAGACATTCCACCCACTGTCCTGGAGACTTAAAACCCAAGAGGAGTGGGCAGAGTGTTGGAGAGCCTGCTGCATCAGATGTCTTTGCTTTTCCACTTCTGGTGTTTTGCAGTAGAGCCCATGATGAGAAACAGTCCATGTCTGCAAGAACTTCCAATACCAGGGGATACAGGCATAAAGGAAAACGTGATACTTTAAATTATTTTCACATCATTTAACCACTCAGATCTGCTGTTGGCAAAGCAAATGCCATCATTCTTGGACCTTCACATTCACTTGGACTCTCAAAGATCCTGAAGCAGATGGACTAAATGAAAGAAATTAAATATGCTTTCCCTGTAATGGAAAAATACATAATGAGGCAGCAGCTCCAAGTGTGCTGGATTATTGTGTTCCAGAGCTGACAGACAGACAGCACACTGCATCTTTCAGGTGAGGGTGAATACACAGCTTTGTCATTACAATGATGGGCGTCCCAAACTGGACATCATGCTGATAAATTTTATAGAGTAATTCTTTCTGAGGTTATCTTTCAACAGCTATTACTGCAACTAAGACAAAAATCCCCCAACCTTCTTATGTGAATACATTTTGAACTTCTGATCATCCAGGGGGCACTTGGTCTGACAGCTGCAAAAACACCCCAAGGTTGTGCTTTATGTGGATTTTTTTTTTTCAGGCAGATGTTGAAAGTGGCATTCCCAAAGCTGGCTGGCTGCCAGCACCACCGAGAGACAAATATCAGTTCTCAGATTGTATTGCCCATTCCATAAAGGCCAAAGTCATCCCTTTCTGCTGCTCTGCTAAATAAAGCAGTGGGATGGATCTGAGCTTATTCTGGCCCTTTCCATACTCTAATAAACTGATGTCTTGTAGCCACAGTTACAGTGCTTACCCATGGACTTGATGTTTCCATTACAAGGGAGCCATAAAAAAACCTTGTAACTGGCCATTGCAGTGGCAGATTTACAAACTCCTTTTTTCCCCTCCTCTCCATTCTATTAGATGGGAAATTGTAGCCAGAGCTAATATTAAAAATGCCTTCACACATTAACTTAACACATTGAAGCCTCTCTAATAGAATGCATTGGAAGCTAATTCTAACTTTTCCACAGCAGACTATTAAATCATAAATATGGCATTTTTGGTGTGATGCCTGTTGTGTATCAATTACAGAGCAATGCTCTGTGTGTCTCCAGCTATTCCTTCACTCCTGTTTTGCTCTGGGCTTTTACAGCAGCTGAGTTTGCAGGGGCTGAGAAAAGAGCAAGGCTGGAATGGGCCAGCCCTTAATGCTTCTGTGGCAGTGATGCCTCAAGGTTTAACTTTCACATTTTCCTGGTTCTGCACTGCATTGGTGTGTGACTCTGAACTTCATACAAAGTGTTGGCAAGCTCTCCTCACAGCTCAGTCACACAAAACAATCCTTCTCCAGCCTCTCTGGGCATCAGGAGCTGCCACTGCCATGGGGATGGTGCTGACTGCTCACAACTGGCTCCAGTCCTGTGCAAAGATGAGCACAAGGTCTCCCTTTCCCAACATTTAACCCCTGTTCTGAGTAGGCAATGCTTTGCCCACGGGGAACTTCATCCTAACACCAGGATCAAAGCAATGTAGTTTTAACAAGCAGGTTTTTTTCCCCTTCTAATTCTGTAATTCAAGCCTGGGAAAAGTGAGTGAAGCACAATTGATTGCTCAGTAAAACACTCAATTAGAGCAGATTATCTGAAGGAAAAGAATGGCAAACCAGAATTTGTTTTTCTGTGTCATTAGGGAAGCCTGATAACAGAATCACTGCAGAGCCAAAGAGGAAAGCAGCAGCAGAGATGGGAATTAACTCATTTAAAAACATGCATTGTGCTTTTTGTCAGGGCCTTGTTTTGGGGGAAGGATGCTGAGTGTGTGTTTGGGGTTTTTTTTTTTTTGACTGTTGATTCCATGGGCATGGCTTGGGCCTTTCTTCTTGTGCTCATTTTCCCTCTTCTTTGCTTCTTTACAGCCTTTGCTGGTCACTCACCCCAGCAGTGACAGTGTCAGATTTCTCCCCACTGAAACAGAGTCCAAATGCAAACCCAGCCATCACTGCTGAGCTTGGATATTAGAGTTGGTTGTTTTAATCATTTTATTCTGCAAAAGACCAGTGATGAATTTCTTTTTCTTACTGTGTTTAGTGCTGTGGGTTGGTTTTGGCCAAAGGCAATGATGGGCCACTCATCCAAATCCTGAGTCTCCCAGCACTCATTACTGTTCTGGGATGGCTCCTCTGCCTCCCTTTTCTCCTGGGAATTAAACTGTAAAATTATTGAGCCAACAGTCCATGACCAGTGTAAACATACTGAAGAAAATGAGTTCTGTATGGTTTATAAAAGCAGAGTTTTGGGTCAGCTCTGGAGGCCAGAAAGCAGAGGCCATCAGGTTATGGGGTTTCTGTGCCACCTTTTTCTCCAGGGGGTTCAGAGGGGTTGGATTTGCTCCAGCAGCAGGTGAGTGACAGGGCAGGGACAGGTTGGGGTGGAATTCCTGCTCTGCCCTCCCAGAAAACCAAACTGCTGTTTGTGACAGGGGGAAGAAAAATCACCCGTGGCTGCTGGAGACATCATCTGCAGGTCCAACTGTGTGACCTTGCAGTTCTGCTGCTCTCCACAGTCCCCCTGGCTGCCTGAGTGTCCTGTTGGAGGCTGGCACAGTGTCCCTGCTGGGTGACATTGCTGGGAATGCAGGGGAAAAGCTCTCAATTCCCAAAATGTGCTCTGGATGGCACGACTGAGGAATGGGAAGCACAGATTGCTCAGTATAAAACGTCTCTGGCTGCACATAAACTGGATTTCAAGTGTTCTGTAGAACTGGCCTGGTTTTATGAATCTCAGCTCTATTGACAGACAATATATTGGCAAAATGCGATCGCAGCAGTTCTAAAAATCCTTTTAATGATGTAAAGTGGCAATATTTTTCATCAGTTATAAAATTATATTGGCTTCCTATAATTCATTTAATGGCAATTACACTAAAAATACTTCCACTTGAAGTAAGTATCTGCAAGAGCTTCACAGAAGTGGGAATGTTTGACAGATATTTGCTTACACAAGCTACACCTTCACAATGTAATCAAAGAAGCTGTTTTGCCATTAGTTCTACTTGAATTTGTAGCCTCCAAATGTCAAGGCACCGTGAAGGCTCAGAAGGAACCCAAAATTCCTGATATTTCAAATTATTCTCCAAAGCTTTCAGAATTGGATTCGATTGAATGAATTCTTGGAGAGAGAAAGTAATAGCTTGTCTGCATTTGTAGCTGGGCCAAGGAATAAACTACAAGCTTTACTGCTGCTTCCTACACTGCTCAGGAATTCAGGAGTATTCTGAGTGATGAGCAGCTGGAGAGGTTTTGCCAGAGACTGGAACTGTGTTATCTGTGCCTTGAATCATTTTAATGTTTGACTTTGCAGAGCCCCAGCTGGGGAGGCAAAGGGCTGGGCTCCTCAGCCTGCTAAATGGAGCTGGCTGTTGAATTGGCAGTTTTGCTGTAAATGGAATAGATTTGGCCAGAGAAAGTCTCCATAAGCTTCACATTTCTGTTAGCTGAGGTGCTTTGTTATGGCTTCTCCATGGTTCCCCTTGCCCCAGCCCCACCAAACGTGCACTGCCTGGAGCTGAGGATGCACAAGGGCAGCAGATGGGAGGGCAGAACATGGAGAAAGTTCAGGATGGGAGGCTCAGCCACACCTCCCCTCAGCTGGGATCAGGTTGTGTCGCTTAAATTTGCCTGCCCAGAGCCTTGGGGTGGGGCAGGAGGAGCAGGAATGAGGTGGAGCAGCTGCTTTATTCTGACTCTTATTCTGTCCCTGGTGTTCATTTCGGTGTGTGGGGAGCAGCAGGGTCCAGCTGTGCTGGGCATGGGCACAGGCTTGGTCATAAATATTAAAATATCAGCTGCAAGTTTTACAATAAAGGCTGTTACAGCCTCTTCAATCCAAGAGAATGTGTCAGCACTCAGAAGAAATCCCAGTTTATCAAATAATAGAGAGGGCAGGGCTTGGTGCTCTGTGGGGAGGTTTGTGTGTCAATTCTGCATCCTAAATAATCAGTGTGGCACCTCTGACCTGGGAATGTGCTGCCAGAAGGGGAACTGGGCAGCACAGAGCTGCCATTTGGGATTCTCTGTTTTGGAAGCATGAGGGGCACATCTGTCCTGCCTCTGCCCAGGGACTGCTCCTGACCCACTGAGGCACAAATGTGAAAAGGGGAAGAGATTTTGTCTTTTTTTTCCTGCTACAGCAGTTAGCAGGGACAGAGAATTGAGTTCTGGATTTCTGCTTTTGTTTTATAAGGTGGAATTAAAAAAAACAGATCTGTTTTGGAGGATGGCTCGGAAATTTGTTTTATCTTAAATGCAGGAGGGTTAAGTAAGCTGGGCTCCTCATCCAGTGTGTTTGTCAAACTGTGATTAAACTTGGTTTTCCCGGTGTTCTTTTTGTTTATAGACAGTTGTAGTCTTCATCTCCAACTTTGTGCTGTCACTCAAATTTTGATCTCATCGAAGCTTCCTTAATTCATGCCCAGTGATTTCCAAAGATGCTGCTCTACACATCATAAACACGTGTTTTACATCATAAAAACATGTTTTTGTTTTTTTTTTCATGTGGAGTAACTTTCATTGTAGAATAAATTCTCTTCCAGCCACTGGTGCTATTGGATTGCACTGACAATGGGATTCTTTTATGGTGGGGTTGTGGAAATTATTTTATAGATTACCTATCACTGCTTTCAATAGGAGACAGCTTTAGCTAATGTAGTGGAACTGGGATTTTTTCCCCTTGATGTCTGCACTTTGTAGCCTTTTGTTCCATGTGCAAGAGGTGGAAAGTAATAGAGAGGAATGCATGGACCATCAGAACATTGCAGTCAGCTGTGGCTCCAAATGTGTGCTTGGAGGAATAAACAGGAGTGTCAGCTCATTTCATATCTGCTCATCTCCACTGGGGACAGGTTCTTGGGCATTACATCATGTCTGCAGATCAAGCCTCTGGTTGTCAATGGATGTGGGAGGATGTGGGTATTCACAACAGGGAGTCAAGGAACTGCAGTTCTGACATTCGGGATCTAAACAGAGCCAGGATCTGCCACGAGAATTTTCCCATTTCTTTCTCCCCGTTCTCTGAATTCTATCTGTCGCTTTTGTAAATTCTGGAGTTTTTTGGATGAAAAAATCCTTTTAATCCGCCAGCACATTTTTCTGATGTCTGCAGTGTCAGAAGGTGAGCGTGGGGCACACACGGGAGGGAGCAGAGGAGCTGGGGGCCCTGGGGCACGGCTGCCGTGGGAGAGGTGGGGTTGCTGCTGACAACAGCAGCCTGTGCCTTCCCACTTGGCTCTCACTCGCCTAAAATACTCATTTACCTCATCTCAAAGCCGCTGCTCATCGTGCTTTGAGTTTCCCACCTTGCCTGTTGTAGCTTCTGAGATATTTTCAGGAGTGCCCTACTTGCAGCGAGTGCTGTCAGAGCTGTTTCCCAGGGAGGAGTTAAACACTGGTGTAACTAAAAAGTAAGGTAAAAAAAAACCCCAAAGTCTCCTTACTGCTATGGTTGGAACTCCTGTGCTGCCCCTGGAGGTTCTGGGCCAGCCAGGGTGGCTGCAGGGGGATATTTTGGGCAGGTTCTTGGCCAGGCACAGTCAGAACACTTGATTAATGTGAAAGGAGAATACCTGGGCTGGCCCAGAGGTTTGGATTGTTGGGCGCAGAGCAGGTTTTCAGTGCCCAAAGACAAAATCATGTGCAGAGACAGCCTGTCAGAATTTTGGGTCCTCCCTTTCTGCATCACCACAGGGACAGCTCTGTAAAGACAAGTGGTCAATGAGCAGAGTTCCTCCAGTACCCAGAGTTGTGCTGGCTCTCAGCACTGATATTTTCCTGGAAGGACAGGGTTTACCTGTTCAAGAGAGCAACAGGTGACTCGATCCTCTCCTCAAGTAAATTGCTTAAAGAGTACAGACTTTTTTCCCTTATTTTCTTTATATTCCAGTGAGTTTCTAGGTGAGAGGTCAGATGATTTTCATGGTCCAACACCATCCTAACCCAGAATAAATACCCATTTGATGGGCCAGCACGTAGTGTTGAGTAGAAGAAAGGTGTTTAATGTGGAGAAATGGGAAACCTTTCCATGCTCTGAGGAGCTGGTTTATGAGGAATCCATCTCAGTCTGGCTCTGCCCTCTCTGGGGTTTCCCTCCAGCCTCTCCTGCTGCCCGTGGCCAAACCCCTCTGGGGGTGCTCCTGTCAGCTCTCAGCACCTGCACTCCATCTCTGCCACCACCTGAAGGATTTCAACCCTGGAATGGTGTTTAGCTGCTGTTCTGTACCCAAACCCAAGAACTCCACAGGACAAAAGAGCACTTGAGGATCTGAGTGTTTGGTGTCAGAGCTCAGTGGGATCATCTGCAGCTTTGCCTGCTGCAGTGCAGTTACCAGTGTGCAACTCGGGGCTTCAGTGAAGAGCCCGTGGCCACCAGCAGCTGTTGGATAAAAATACCTTGTGGAACAAGACTCAAAAATATTGAAAGATGCCACCTGATGGGGAAAAAAAAATTCCCTGCCATGGCCAATCTCACAGTGCCAGGAGCTTCCAGCAGCACCTTCCTGTGCTCTGTGTGCAGCCAGGGGAGATGCTGTGCCAAGCAGAGATGCTGCTGGTGCCAGCTCTGTGTGTCCCTGGTGTCCCCAAAGGGACCCCAGCCCCTCCTCTGCACTGCTGGATTGCTATATGTCATCCAGGCACAAGATGTCTCTGTGGGCTCTCCAGAAATTTAAGATTTAAAAAAAAAAAAAAAAAAAAAAAACCAAAAAAACAAAACCACAAGAAGACAAATCTGTAGCTCAAGCTGTGTGGGAAACCTGTCAGCTTGTGTTTGTGCTTTTGTTTGTTTTCTTTGAGGAGTTTCCTGTGTTAAATAGGCTGATGTGCTGGATTTTATAGCTCCCCCTCTGCCCCAGTCTGTGGCAAAGGAGGAAAGTGAAGAACCTGCAGGAATTGTGATTGCAGAGGGATTGGGAAGGAGGCCCTCAGGGATGGGTAGATAACAAAGCACTTCATCCTCTCATTTCTATATTGAGAGGCACATTCCAATTGCCTGAGTGCTCAGGACATCAATAAACACCATATTCATTGTAGCTGAATTGAAAAAAATGATGAAAACTCAAGGTTTGAAGTCTCCTAGAGTCTGAATGCTTGATTTGGACCCTAGAATTGTAATTAAGAATTAATTCTGGGTTTAATATTCTTTAGAACTTTCAAATAATAATTCTTTAGAACTTTTAAAAATAATAAATCAGCGGGGCTTCTTTCTAACCTTAAAATGCTACAATCACATGTTACACCCAAGCATTAATGTCCAAGAAAAGATTGCAAAAGCATTAACTTGTGAGCTGGTGTTTCACCCCTGGATCTCAGATTAAATATTTTTGTTTTCTGGGTTTGATAGTGGCCCCCTTTTGGTGTTCCTGGCTGTGAAAGCCAAGCTCAGTGCAGCAGGGCAGAGTTTTGCACAGGGCACAAAGAGGATTGGAAAGTCACTGACTCTCACCTGGGCTCAAAGCCTGTGGCCTGCCAAAAATGCAATGAAAAAAATGCAAAATGCTGGCTGTTGGACCCAGCACAGGCAGAGCAGAGAATCCATCCAGCCTTGCTCAAAAAACTCCATCACATCCTGCCCAGCAGAGCCAGGAGCTCAGCAAGGCCCTCCCTTATCTCAAGATGCAACGTGAGGTTTGATGGAAAAATTGAAATTTCTATTGCTCAGAAATCCACCTAGGGTGGAGTAAATGCATCTCCATGTGAAGTTGTTGCAGGTTCCCTTGCAAGGTTTTTAGAGCACAGCATGGAATTGGGATGCAGCAGGCAAACTGTAATGATGATGATGATGTGGAGTAATTGTGTTAGACTGTGCTGGCAAAATAATCTCCTTGTGAACAAAGCACATGATAACCAAAAAATGAACACTTAATTCAGTTATCCAGTGCCATCCTGACACTGCTGATTTAGCCTTGCTGCACAGGCAACACTTTATTTTGTAATCATAGTGTTTGCAGTAAATCTGCAAACAATGGTTGTACTCCTACAAACTGGGAGCAGGGAAATGATTCTTAAAATCACTTTTTCCCAGGTGGGATCTGAGGATGTACAATACCCCACTGACACAAATTGCTCCTCTGGGGCTGAAGAAAGTAAATAAGATTTGGCATTAAATTCTTAATCCTTTGTCTTTACTTGGGATTCCACCTAATACTCCTGCAATTAAGAGATTCTCAGAATTCTTCATTGGCTCTCATGTCTTTGGTCTTCCTTTACAGCCTTGTCAATAGTAGGATTGATAACATTTCCTCCTGTGTGGCAGGATTTGATGCCAGTCAGCAAAAATCCTGTGAGGAATCCACTCTCCCAATCTAAATTGTTACATCAACTGCAAATAGAATAATAATAATATTATACAGTAATAATAATATAAGCACAAAGCACTCTTGCCTACCCCAAAATCGAGTTGTGAGATTTCTGATGTGCAGTGTGTGAGTAGAGGGCTGACAGGAGGGGAGGGATTTGTTAAAAACTGACCCTGGATGTTCCCAAGGCACCAGGAGCAGGAATTCCTCCTTTTCCTGCTCAGCCCAGCTGAACCAAGGGAATGTGTGCAGAGCCTGAACCAGTAATTTGGGGAATGGGTGGGGAAAACTCCCCAAAATGTTGCTAACAGTTCATGTGGTGGAAAATACCAGCTGGAATTTCTGTCAGATGTGCTGGGAATTGGGAGAAAAGCTCCCAGGAAATCCTGGCTGACAGTGTGCAGGTACCCAGAGCTGTGTCCCACCTGCCAGGGCCCTGCAGAGCTGCCTGATGCCTCAAGAACCGATTCCCTCGGCTGTAAATTATATAAAAAAATGCAGTGTTTTACTGCTAATCAATAGCATTTAGGGTAATAAACCTTTCCTGTCCAGTTGATGATTTAATGAGGCAGAGGATGGTTCTTGTTTGGAGGTGCTTTGTGGAACTGGAGCCCACAGCAATTCCTGAGGTTTTGCAGCATGTGTGTGTTTCCTTTCTCAGTGTTTAGAGGGGTGAGGAACAGAGGATGAGTGCAGGTGTAACACTGGAATTCAATGTGAAGATGGAATACCCAGGTTCACATGGAGGGGGATGACTCAATCCTGGATTTGGGCATTTTAGGAATTTAGGAACAAAGCAGGAATTATCATTTAGAGCTAAGCAGCCCTTGCTAAGAAAGGGGGGAGCAGTTGGAGATTTTGTGGCTTGGGGGTCCTGTTAATGAAATTATCACTGCAGAACCCAAACCCAGTCCTGCAGCTTCCCATGAACCTCCCCCTGCCTTTTAACCAACATTTTAAAGTTTTTCCCTGCCACACATCACTGAGCTGTGCTGCCTGGAAGATGTTGCCAGTAGTGAGTGTCTATACATTGAAGTAATTTTAAGTTTTGCTCCCATAATGAATGGAAATTGAATCAATCTCTTCTGGGACTTACTCCAAGATTAGACATTAAAGCAGGATTTTTACACACACCCTACACACACTCTGGCAGTAAGCATAACTTCAGTTAATATTCCTAACAGCTACATTTTCTCCTCAAAAACGAGCTCATTAACTTGTAAAATATACAGGATTCAGGTGCTTGATAGCAAATAAAGCCTTTTAAAAATTACGTTTAACCAGGAGGGATTTTAGGAGCCTGACAAGAAGCAGCTATTTCACATAGAGCTTTTTTTTTTTTGAGGCACTCTAGAGCAAGTTCAGAATTCTAATCTTAGAGTTAAAAAATTTCAAGGTTGTTCCTTGGAGGAGACAGGAGGAGGAGACTGGGCTGCTTGGAGCACCAAAATCCTCTACTGTGAGTCAGAAAACTCCATGGCTGCCTCTAGACCCAAGGCAAAATTATATCCTCAACAAGACAACTTGGAAGGATTCTTTTTTTTTTTTTTTAAAGTGAATAAAACCAGGAAGGAAGAGCTGAAAGGTTTCAAAAAGTTTAACCCCCTGTTACTTCAGCACTTGAGGAAGTTGTTTTTATGGAGCTGAATGAGATGAGTGGTGAGGAAAGGTGGAAATGTAGAAGGTTGGAAAGGAAAGCTTGTCTTTTGTGGGATGTGGGTGAGGCACAGGTTGATAATGAAATGTGGGCAGTGGGAATATGGGATCTTCTGAAGGTTTTAAGGATTAAAGGGAAATGAGACCCATTCCCATAATAATGTGTAATCCCTATATAAAACCAGCTGCTGATTTACTGCTTCATTCTTAATTCTCTTTGCTGTCTGACAAACACACTCAGAAATCTTCCAGCCTTAGTTCCCAGCTCAGGCTCTACCCTCTCACATCCTCCTGCCAGGTTTTACCAGACCAGCCTGGCTGGGACATTTCCAGGGCTCCAGGGGCAGCCACAGCATCTCTGAGCACCCTGTGCCTCCCCAGCCTTTGCTGCAGAGCTTTTCCTTCCAGCCTGGCTTTGTTCCCACCAATATCTGTGCTCTCACCTGGGCCAGGAGGGGAATCATCCACCGGCCAAGCTGATGGCTCGTTTATCTGGTGGAATGTCCTTGCCGTGTGGTGGCTGAGGTTTGTTCTGTCACACACACAGATGTGCTCTGCCCCCCCCTTCCACGCCTGTTTCCATCTGAAATGAGCCCTGCAGAAATTCAAATGGGTTTTTATGAACCCTGCAGCGGGACAGCTTCTGCATGTCTGCATTTCTCACTCACAGAGCAGGGACACACCATCAGTCATTGCTGGGAGCCTCAGAACCTGCTGCATTCCTCCCCACCTCACTGCTTGTGAGGGCACAGCTCCCTTCGTGGAGCCTTTCACTGCAAATATCATCCATTAATAAAGAGGTGAAAGGGCTCTGCTTCATTATTTATCCCTGACTGATATTTATTAGGCAAAACCAATTTGTGCTGGGATTCCTTTATGGGTCTGTGATTGCAGGAGCTGGGGCAAGTGGTAATTAAAAAGCTGAGATGAGTCCTCTCACCTCAAAGCTGGGCTTTAAACTGGTGCCAGGATAAAGAATGGTGGAGTCTCCTCTCCATGCTGCTTTCTGTGGGTGTTCACACGTGTGCCTGGAGGCTGCAGGCTGGTGACAGCCAGGACACCCATCTGTGTGATGTGACACGAGTGTCCCTTTGCACACCAGCCAGCCCTGCTCACGTCAGTCTCCTCCACATTTCCTCAGCAGCACATCCACAGCTCGTTTTGGTCGAGGAACATGGAGCTTATTAATTTTAAGAGTTGGCAGAGCCCTGTGAGAATAGGTAATAGATAGGTATTTCTCTTTTTAACCTATTTACAAATAGGTAAACTGGGACACAGGCTCCTGGTACCCATAATAAGCTGTTTAAGCAGACTTGGCCTTGGAAATGAGGAGATGTTGGTTGAAGAAGTGCTTTTAAAGGATTTTGGAGAACCTGCTCTACCCCTGGCCCAGGTGTGCTCACCTGGAGCTGTTCCCTGGGCACAGAGCAGTGCTGGGAGCCTGGCAGCCCTCGGGATGGTCCCTGGCAGGGCACCCGGGGCTCTCAGCACCATTTAGGAACCCTCAGCCTCTCCTGGAGCAGGGCAAAGCTGGCTCAGCTGGTGAGAAGGGGATGAAAATTCCATCTGCATGGACAAGTTCTGAGTTTTGCCCCAAATCCCTTTGTGGCACAGGGAGGGGACACCCCCTGGAAGGAGCTGGGATTTCGGGATGTCAGCTCGATCTGAACCCTGAGGGAAGGCAGCACCAGCAGGAGGATTTTCCCAAAAGTGTTTTTTACCTCCCTGGCTCACTTTGGGCTTCTGGAATTACAAAAAGGCAGAGAGGGGCCCCACAGGTTGCACTCACCAGGGACAGGTTTGCCTAAGGTAAGGCAGGAAGGTTTCTTACCCCCAGACCAACTCCCAACTAATTAAAAGTGATCTCATCCTTTTGATCACACCTTTAGGGAGTTGGTACAGGCTATTAATAAAACCCAAGTGGGAATATTATTTTTTTTTTTTTTTGCCATGTGGCAAATTCTGACATTTCATTATTTTTTGTACCCTCAATCAAGAAGAGAAGTAATGAATACAAATCTTAATCTTGTTCTCTCTGGGTTTGTGTTTTTATTAAAGGAACTAAAAGAACAGATAGCCAGTTGAAATAATTGTGTTTAAATCCAACGCTTTCTTTTCTGAAAGTAACTCTTCATGCTAAATTTTTTTTTCTTAAATTAGAATCTCAATTGGGAGATTCTAACAAGTGCAGATGTTCTTCAGATTGATGAATTCAATGGAATTGGCTCTTTACCCCTCAACACTTTTGATTTCCCCTCCTTGGTGCTTTGCAGAGCCCTGTCAGCCTGTGCTGCTCTTGGGAGTCAGAGCCAGCTTCAGGGTGACTTCAGCACTGCTGGAGGACAGGAGAGGCTTTGGCTTTGCAGGACTGTGTGCAGCCAGATGCACGTGCAAAGGAAAACAAGTCCAGCTCAAGGAATTTTTTCTGTCCTATGAATTTTTATTTTTTAAAGCTCCAAACACTTTTCAGTTTCTTTTTCTGCAGTTTCTAATTCTGGAGTTGCAAAATACTTAACTCCTACTCCTATCCCCTTCCACTTAGTAGCCCATTTTTAAAAACCTGACCAAAAGTATAAATTCTAATAAAAAACTGACGTATGCAATGAGAAGGAGTGCTGAGTTACATTAGTGCAACCGACTGGCCATTAATGTCTCTGCCCCTGGATTTGATATTGTTACTTTTCTATGAGGCAACATCATTTCTGTGCTCAGAAAACATTAGAATTTAATTAGTGCTGGCACAGAGCAGTAGCACCTTGAGTAAAAGAAATGCTAAATTGCTTCGTTTCTGACAAAGAAAATCAATGCATTCTCCATTCATTCTCTAGTCAATTCTACTGACTTGGAAATTGTTTCATTATGCCTCTAAATAGATTTTACAGGATTCTGTTTAGGATTTTAATATCACCAGCACATTAAAAATTAAAATGCAGCCAGGACTGGGTCAGTTACCCAGATATCAAAGACAATACCTGATGATGATGATGATTGAGTCTGTTCAAGCACTGAGTTCATGTACTCCTCACTTCTTTTAGCAGAAATGATGTTTGTGTCTGACACAGAGTTTGCCTCATCCCCAGCTGCAAAAATTCTTCTGGGTGAAGTGGGGATGGGTTGGGTTCCCAAGTGCTGGGGTTTAGATGAGGGCTGGGGAAGGGCAGTGCTTACCTGCCTGCTCATTCCTGGAGCTGGAGCAGGCTTCAAATGATGGCTCTGCACCCTGAGCCTGGCTGAAAAGCTGATGTTCAGTGCACCCTGCATGTCCTGGCCTCAATTCCTAAGGCCCCAAGTTGAACTGAAAGTTTTCAGTGCAAGCTCACTGTTAGCCTGTGAGAAAAGCCAGGGTTTAATAAGACTTTTTAGAGGTGTGAGTAGTCTGGGCTCAGAGATGGAGTTTAATGGGCCCAATTAATGCAGGGCCTGGCTGGGTGGTTACACCTGATTCACTCCCCCTTGCTCTCCCTGAAAATCAAATCCCTGCAGCAGAATGGAGCCCATGAATCTCAATTATGTCCAAACACAGCCTGGAGCCAATTCATCACCAAAGCCACCTCTGCAGACAGCTGGTGCAGCTTCAAACCTCCCCCACTTCACCAGGGCACTGCCTGTGCTCCCCTCCTCTCTCCAGCTGTGTATTGCCCCAGCAGCAGCCTGGTGATTAGCTGGGATTTTCTGAATTCTCTTCTCAGTCTGTGCTGACTTCTGGTCTCCTTCCTACCTGTACCTCAAGGACATTCTATTCCCATTTATTTTAATCAGGTCTCACTGGAGTGCAGTTGTTTCCCAGTCCAGCTGAGCTCTGTTCCTGTCCATGACACTGGAGAGAAGGACCCAGGAACACCAGAAATTTGAATATTCAGGGACAGCTTTCCAATCTCTAACGATTTCATTTGTAGATGTGCCTCACTTTTCTCCCTTTGGTTTGATTTTTGGGGTGGCAAGTTCTCAAGAGAACGAAGGGAAATACACATCCAGAAACATCAATCTTCCTATATGTTATATAGAAACACATATATATGTCTGTATTGTCAGTAGTTGGTTAAAAAGGGGTAACTTCTGAAATCTCCAGAGCTTGTCCCACAATTTTTGCAGTTTGAAGAGCTTTGATGTGCTTCTTTGGGCTGTCAGTCAGCAGACAAGCAGATCCTTGGAAAAGAGCCCCCATGGAGATTCTGTCCCTGATGTGGCACACACAACACCCAGCCCAGCTCACACTCATTACTGCAATTAATTAGTGAGGAGCAAACAGTTCAGGCTGCCTTGAGGTTCTTCCAATGCTCTAAATATTTCTATTCCTTGAACCACTGTGCTTGATCCTGCAAGGGTAACAGCAGAACTGACCTGGCTGAGGAATTCACTTCTGGTTCAGGGAGCAGCCCTGCTCCCAGTTCATGTCTGTGTAAAGGATGAATTTACAGTAACAACTTGCTTTTGCAAAGTTTTGCTGAGTTTTAATCTAATTGTTAATACAGCATTAAGTGCTTCTTGTTCATCATTACAGACTTTCCTTTAGGGCCTGTGGATCTTTGTAGGACAAGAACAGGATTTAGTTTTAAGTATCAGACTGAGACATGATGAAAGCAAAAAGCAAAGGCTGAGACCTTAATTAAAAGAGAGTTACATTTCAGAGAATTATTGAAGAAGAAGGAGGTGCTAGGGGCTAGAGAGTGGCTCTAAACGTTTCTCAAAGCCCATTTATACAGAGAAGCAGCCAATGCAGCAGCTCTGTTATCCACCTTTGCCATGTTGGTGTTTGGGAAAGGCAAACTTCAAACAGGTCCAGCCTGGCCCAGGGTGATGGGCACATCAAGGAGCAGGGATGAAGGGAGGAATGCTGGCAGCTGGAAGCACACAAGCTCCTCTGAAGTTTGCTAATGCTTTTTGACCTTGCTGGAATTGGCTGCACTTTGTGATCCTCTTGATTTCTGTGTAAGTTCTGGTGCCTGCTCTGCTCAGCCCTTGCTGTGAGGAGCTTTTCATTTCTTCAGCTCCCTGTTTGAATTCATTCTGCTGCTGCTTGTCCAGCATGACATCCTGCAAGATGAGCAGGGAGCAGTCAGGTTCCTTGGAGAGGAAGCAAAGCTGAGCCAAGCTGGTCAGAACTGAACAAAAGCTCAGGCTGATGTGGTTTACAAAAAAAAAACAAAACCCTCAAGATTTAGGATATTTTTCATTGTTTCTCATTTATCTCTGTGTTGTATCAGGGTATTTTCCCTGCTATATGGATCATAATTAGCTCCTTCCAATCTAATTTATAATAATAGAGATATTTTAGAATCTATAAATCACATTAAATCTTTCATTAGCAAGCAAGCGTTATGGCAGGTGGAACCTGAGGGCAGCAATGTTATTTCTCCTGTGCTTTCACTCTTCCAGGTCATCCTCACCTTCTGGCAATCAGGCACAGCTCAGACATGTTCTCCAACACGGTGTGGGCCTGTCAGCTCCTGGCAGAACAGGATCAGAAATTATTTTTTTACCCCATACCTCAAGACCCAGAGCTCAGAACAAGGCCTGGGATCTTGGCAGCTCTCCTGTGTGCTCCTCTGAGCAGTGGCTTTGCCCAGAGCTGGGGATATTCTCCCCAAACGTGGCCTGGGATTGAGAGAAATGTTTCTTTCTTACTTTGGGGAATTATCTGCTGAGCTATCACCACTTCTCCCTGCAGTTCTCTTGAGAGAAACTGAATTAAATATGATAAGAATTGATGAACTGTACTAGAAAACCCCTCAAGGCTATCAGATATTCATTTAGAGGAGCAGAGGGAAGCACTGTCCATACTCTGGTTCTGTTTTATCACATTATTGATGCTTTGGGGATCTCATTTCATTGGGCTGGGTGGTTTTTTTTCTCATTAGATCACATCACTTTTGGAAACTTCTAAGAATTTATTTTTATGTCAGGCCTTTGGATTCTTTCTTCCTAGAAATTTGTTAATAGTCCTTAACAGCAGAATAATTTACATATACCCTGTGTGCATAAATATATACACAAAGGAGGCTCATAGAGGATTAGATTTCCTACATCAATCACTGACTTATTTGGATTTTTCCATAGTTTGTTCTGAAGAAGGCAGCAATGGTTTGTGTTTGGGCTTTTTTTGTGGTTGGTTTGGTTTTTCCTTGATTATTTATGAAGGCTTTGAAATCTACTTTCACTTTTTTGATTCAGCAGACCAAGACACTGGCTGTTGATAGTTCAGGTTGTTGTCCACTCAAGCAATATATAAAAAATCACTAATAAATGAGATTAGAGGACAGTAAAGCCTCAAACTTTCTGGCAAGATCAGGAGAAAAAGCCACTTGAGGCTTGTTGCTGGCAGCTCTTGCTTTTCTCACAGAAACCTGAACGTCCCTGAACTCTCCCCACCCTGAGGTGAGATCATTTATTCACAGGAACAGGGCTCTGAAGCAGATACCTGTAGCAGGAGGTTTTAATTGATAGAAAATTGATTTATGGACTCTCTGAATTTCCAACCAGACCAACTCTCCTCTTTGTGACTGGCTCAGGAAACAGTTTTTACTCACTCACTAAAAATCTTGTACCCTGCAAATCTGCTGGGATGAGTGGTGCAGAAACGTGGTTTGCTGTGTTTGTAGCTGTGGTGGTTTCTGGATTCAGTGCCTGGAAATTCCTGCTGGGAGCAGTCCCAGGGCTGAGCCAGTGGTGTCCTAAATGTTGGTGTTGCTCTCACTGCAGCACTGGGATTCAACAATAGTCAAAAATACTCCCCTAAAGCCCTCAGAATAATTTGATTTGGAGTAAATGAATTTCTTTCTAGACTTAGTCCAAGCAATTACATTCAACTAAGATGCTGTATTATGGCATTACATTTATCATCATTTAAGCACTG
Source organism: Sturnus vulgaris (assembly GCF_052056855.1). Taxonomy (NCBI): domain Eukaryota; kingdom Metazoa; phylum Chordata; class Aves; order Passeriformes; family Sturnidae; genus Sturnus; species Sturnus vulgaris. The sequence goes on from NC_142261.1 coordinate 1,313,617, forward strand.
CAAAGTACTAAAGAAGCCAAACTTATCTTTATTCCTGTGCTGGCAGTTTGGTGGCCAGGCTGACTCTGCACTCCCTCCTCTGCTCACTGTTGGAAGAAATGTGAGGTTCTAACAGAATTTGAAAGGCTATCCTAAATGGAGCAAAGAATAGGTAGACCGTGGTTGATGTGGGGTTTATTTACAAATCAAGTTTATATCTCACACTTCTTGGGTTTGGTTTTTTTCCACCTGATATTACCAAAACATGAGTTAACACAAAGCCTTTTTTCCTCTTCTTCTCTATTTACAACTTCTCCATATGCTTCACCTTCAGTAGAATTTTCTTTTTTTTCTACATCACACTCTGCCCTTTATTTTATTTATTGCATAATTTTGTCAAAAAAAGAAATCCTTTAACCTTCATATTCTCAAAGAGTGCCTCCATCTGCCTCCCTCAGGATGATGCCTGAGCCCTGGTCAAGGCAGCAGTTAAGAATTCACCTGAATTTTCTGAGGTGCTTGACTGCTCTCAGATCTCCTTTCTTTTGAAAGTGAGCTGAGAAATATCAGTGGAGGATCTAGGTCAGAAACTATTAGAAACTCCGGTGGTTTTAGGAGAGCAGAGAATATCCTCTGAAGTGTTGAAAAGGCTCTTTCCAGCCGTGTTCTTACAAATGTGAGAGTTTTCTCACTCCTAATGAGAAGGTGGAGCACGGGAGGGTTGCACAGGAGCTCTGGCACCTTTGTCCTGCTGAATCCGTGGTCTGAGACAGCTCTGCCTTGTTTGCAGTGAGGATCCAGAGCATCCCCATCCTCCAGCTCAGCTGCAGCGTGGCCAGGAGGAGAGAGGAGATGTTTTCCCCCCAGCAGAAGGTTTTCCATGGAGCTGGGGTTTTCCTGCCAGCCTGGGCACAGGGCAGCCCAGTAAAGGAAATTCAGTGCTGACAGTGATGTGGAGATGATGAAATCTGGCAAAAGTCAGGGTGCAGATTGTAAATGGTGCCTTCCAAAGTGCCTGGCTTCTGTGCTTGTGGATTTATTCTCACTGCTGTGTCTTGTTAAAGACAATGCCCCGAGGTGCTAAGGTCTTGTTTGACTGCAGAGCTAAAATACGAAATTCCAGAATCCCCTGTCCATTGTACATAATGAGGGAACCTCATTAACCCTCTCTGTGGACAGATCGAGGGGATGTCTCTGCTAATGGTTTTTCTGGTAGAACAGCAAATTTACCTGACCCCTGGGATTGTGTGCCATGTTACTCTGCCAGCTTGTGGCAGTGACATTTCTTTTTTTTGTCCATTCTCTCTGAGAAAGTTCTCAGTATTAAACCAATTTCTCTCTTCTCTTGCCCTGCCTCAGGAGCACTGCCAGTTCAAAAGCTGGGAAATCAGTCACCTCATGTCATGCAAGTTTTTGGGATTCAAAGGGACAAGGGTGATGGGGAGCTAAAATTCTGAGTCAGTTCCCTCAGCTGACCATGCAGAGCTAACTGGACCAACAAATCCAGCACACTGCTGGACATAATTTTTCCTTCACATCATCTCTGTGCCATGGAAATTTTTGAAGGCATGTGCAGCAGGCTGGTCTGTGCTCCAGCGATGCCTGTTCTATATTTAGAAAGTTATCTGCTGTTCCATTTGTCAGGAAAGCAATGATCTGATCGTTCTCACATTCAGATCTGCTCCCTGGGGCTTGCTGGAGAAAATCTGGGCAGGGATAAGATGACAAAGGCTGTGCTGCTGAGCGTGGCACAGGAGCAGTGCCCAGCCCCTGGTGCCAGCCCCAGCCCGGGGGTTCAGTTTGGTTCTGCAGCTCCAGGGAGGAGGATGGGTGCAGGTTCTTCCTGCTGCAATAAAAGCAGGCAGGACTCGGCTTCTTCATGCAGGGAATTCTTTATTTGCATTACTCGTTTTTATACAGATTTGGTGTTTAACTCCAGTTGGCTGGTGGTTTTCTTGCTAATCAATTCATTGGTTAGTAACTGGCATTTTACTTTTTTATTAAATGTCTCTATTCTTGCATTGTTTACATATTTTCTTCACTGATTCTCATGGGACAGATCTATTGTAAATGTAGTTGCAAACTTATTTTTCTTACTGGAACAAGTTGTTGTGTTAACTGCTCTCATTCTTCTGATTTTTCCTTTTGAGAACTTACAAGCTGGCTTGGCTAGAGCAGTTTCCTGCTCCATGGGAATAGCAGGTGTGGGTAAGGACTGCAGTGACCAGCACACCTTGGGCAGGTTACAGACACCCCCCACAGCTCAAATGTCTGGTCTGTGCTGGAATCACAGCGTGGAAAACTCAAAAATCCCCCTGAACTTCTGCTTTTTCAGTGGATGGAGCTGTGGCTCAATTCTTGCCATGAGGATTTGCTTATAAAGGGAAGGATGTCCTGTTTGCTTGGCCTTTTCAGATGGGGGGGCTGATTCTATTGAGGGGGCTGTAAATAATGGAAAATCATTTAGCACAGGTCCAAAAAGCTCATCCAACTTGAGTGGTGGAAGGGCACGAGCAGAAATTATTTCATTTCCTGTTCTCCACTGGATGAGAGGAGTGGGAATATTTACCAGTGGGCTGTTTGAACTAGCTGCTGTTGCTGAAAACTACCGAGAAGATTCCCAGTTCTGCAATGTTATAAAAACACTGGATTTCCATGAGGCAGAGCACAGCAGGAGTGGCTGCAGATCTGGAGCCCTTTATTTGTAAAACCAGGGATGGCAGGGGCTTGTGTGCCTCGGGCTGGAAGATGTCCCCTGCTGGCAGGATTTTTTTTGTTAACATCCCTATTTGCCCTTCCCTGCTCAGTCTCAGCATCCCTTTCATCCCTCACTCCTGACCAAAGGTGGCTCTGGGGGCTTCACCTGCCTGGCACCTCCAAAAACCTGCTGTGAGCTCATTAACTCATTATCTCATTAACTCATTAACTGAGCAAGACTCAGCCCTGTACCAGATCTGTCCTGCACATACCACACGTGTATTGACCAGTGCTCACAGCCTGAACAGAATTAATTTTCATCAGTTTTTCTTCTGAACACCCACGAGCTTGGACAACACGAGGTCACTGTGCAGGCACTGCAAATGATTTGGCAGGAATTTAAAAAGATTCTCTTTCTCCCTGCTCATCCTTCTGTGCTGTTCATCTCCACAAAATCCCGAGTCCTCGAGTTTGCTCCTTCCTGTGGCTTTGCTTGGGTTGCCCACAGCAATTTTCAGAAGCAGTCCCTGCAGCAATGCTGAAATGTTTAAATTCCACAAGTGCCAGCAGTGGTGCAGGAGCAACAACAGCACGTGGATTACCCAATTAACAAAGGGAATATAAAAATACAAATACCCAAGGGACACCCTTTCATTGAGTTGGATAAGGGAGGAAAAAAGTCACCTTGGCTATCAGAGTCAGATACTAAGTGATTATTTTTTTTTTATGAAATATTAAGACTGGTACTCAGATTAAACCATTCCCCTGTGGCCTTGAAATCTGTGGCCTTTAAATCATTTTTTTTGCATGCACTGAGCTATTCTGAGGCACACAACTTGTGCAAAGTCCTCTTAAAGGATCAGAAAATATCAGTGATTTTTTTTTTTTTTTCTTTCCTGCCTATTTACCATGCACAGGATGAGTCCAGCAGGGCACAGAGGATGCCAGGGTGGCTCTGTGCACCACAGCAGGCTGGCAGAAGAATGCTCCTCTTACACAGAGAGGTTTGCATTTCTTTGTACCTGACCTGGAACGAGGTCGAGCTAGGATCAGTTTGTTAAATAGCTTTGCTGCACTTGGATTTTCCTTTTATTGGTTAGAACTTGCTTTTAGTAGAGGAAATAGTGTATGTTGAAAAAAAAAATCAGCGTTAAAGAGAGACCTTTCACAGGAAAAGCTCTGCAAATGCAGATTGTCCTGTTCATTTGCACACTGGATTAATTAGCTGAGTGTGTTAGGCAGAAAAATAACACGAGGTGTGCCTCAAACTTCCACGGTGTCACGGAATTTAAACAATTCCTCAAGATTCTGCCCTTTGCAAGGAAACCCAGGCTCACTTGGCTGGTGTATAAAACCTAAAGCATCCTAATTACCTAATTTACAAATAAATCAGGGCTGACGTGGATGCACCACGAGGTTAATTGCTCTTCTTGCTCAATTAGTAGGAACCTTTATGCTCTTTATTACATTAAAGTAAGCCATTATCACTTCCTGCATTTTTCATATCTGAGGTTCAATGGTGACAAAACTTTTATCTCAACTCTGCAAACATTAATTGGTTTCTGTCTGAATCGCCATTTCAGCACAGAACCTCAACTCTGTGTCCTGTCCATCAAGATTTGCTCTGGGATTCCAGGATGGAATTTGTAAGCAGAATTTATGGACATTTTCTGCATGTCCTGCTTCAGTTCTTTTTGGAAGCTTCCATATTTCTACAGATTCATCCTCTCAACAAGTTGCTGGCCTGGCTGGCTGTGAAAAGGTGATTTTTTTACTCACTAGATCAGAGCTTATTAAAGATTTTTTTTCTAACATCTGCCAGATTCTCCCTTTTTCCAGAATTTGGGTGTTTCATGGAACACATACTTTATTTTTCATTTTGCTATGATTAGTCACAGATCAAAAGGAGTGTTGTAGATATATTGGAAAAAATAAGTTTGTTTAGAAATGGATAACTTTTTCTATATCGAAAAAAAAGTCAAAATTATCATAAAATATTTTGATTAAGTTGGAATTTTTCAGTTTATTCTTGTGCTTTTCTTTGGAACATATCTACAAAACAGACTTGGATCGTAATTTTTTTTTTTCCACCCTGGAAACAGAAATTGTTTTTCCTTCTCAAGTTTAGTCAGAAGCAGTGAACAGGGCAGGTTCCCAGCCCTGCTCTGAAGGTCACCGTGGGGTGTGTGAGTCCTCCTGAGGTGTCTGTGTGAGACAGCACAAAAACTGGGCCATCCCTGGCACTCTGAAATTCATTATCCCAGGCTCTCTGCTCCACAAAACTCCGAGGTTTGCAAATTGGAAGGCGTAGCAGTTTCTGAGCTCCCAAGGCAACAATTGCTGATGATGTGTTCCTATCCACATTAGTAGATGCTGGAACAAATAATTTATAAGTAAACGGTGGCTGCTGTTGAAAGGCTTTTGATGCTGCACACTTATTACCAGCAGGGTCTGCTTTTTGTCATTGTTTGTTCAGTGTTTGGAGGATTTGTGTCGTTTCAAATCACCCCGAGATGGCTGCTGATGTTTTTGTTTAAGTGGGTTAACTTGTCTGGGTAATGAAACGCTTGCAGATGCTTTGACCCCAAGTCAGCTGAGCACAGATGGGCTGTCTGGGATGAAAGGGGGAATCAATAGGATATTCCAGCCTGAATAAGTCAGGGAGTCACATCTCATCTTCCTGATGCTGCACCTCTCTGATCTTGATCGCTTCTGAAATAACATCATGTTCAGTTCATATCCAAAGGAAAATGAACATATTTTCCCAGTGCCCCTTGTTGGCAGAGCCATCCTGGGGCGCTGTCTCTGTGCCCTGCAGGTGCTGCTGGGTCACTGCTGAAAGAGCTCCCTTGGCTCTCAGCCCCCTGCCCCTTGTGTCTGAGACAATTCTGGGGCATTTCAAACAAGAACTCATCTTCTGCAGCAGGACAGCTGTGAGGGGTGGGCTTGATGCCTTCAGGTTTAGCTTTCACATTTCCCACGTTCTGAGCTGCCTTAGTGTGTGACTCTGAACTCCACACAAAGTGTTCCCAGCTCTCCTCCCAGCTCAGGCACACAGAACAATCCTTTTCCAGCCCCACAGCCAAGGACAGCTGCAGCTCCAGCCCCAAAAAGTGCAAACAGGGAATTGAGGAGAGAATCTGGGAGGATGGGACTGCAGAGCCTGGAGCTGGGATTGGACAATGAACCCCAATGTGGGAATGGACCAGAACTGATAAAAGTGTGAAACTCCTGACTTGGGTCCAGCTTGGGCTCTTGCCCTGCCCAAGGTGAATCCTTGGAAGGATTTTAATAAATCCTTGTTTTATTCCTTTAACTCTGCCCAGCCTCTGCTCCAGGGAGCCTCTCCAGGCACTGGGGTCTGGTCAGGAGAGCTCCCCTGGCAGTGGGTGCAGAGGGAACAGAACCTCTCTGGGTTTGGTTTGGACCACGGGCATCCAGCACAAATTCTGCTGCTGGGAAGGTCCCTGTGACAGGAGTGCAGGGGAATCAAGGCTGCCAGAATTCTGCTCCACGGCTTTGCCATCCTCCCCTGCCAGGTGAAGCAGGTCCAAACCTGCTGAGCTGACAGAAGGGATCTCAGGCTCTGAACACTGAGCTCTCCATCCAGCACTGTGCCTTTCCCCCCCTCTTCACTCTCTCGTGTTGGAATGGCAGCCCTGATCCTCTTCAGACAGCTCTAGGCAGAAAAAGTGTTTGGTTCTGTAGCTTCAAATCAGCTCTTGTTCGTGTGACACTGAGCAGTGCTCAATTGTAGGATTGTGTTTGGGAAAAGCACCTCTGCTTCTGCCTGCAGTCAATGTGCTTGTGCCTCCTCATTTTCCCTGTTTTATGTGAGCCCTTGTCCCCCAGTCAGCTTGCACAGCCCTGGGAACCAAAGGGAAAAGCTCCAGGAAGGTTTGGTTCCCTGTCACTCCCACAATTGGGAACAAATTTTTAGGGCCTTCTCCCTGCTGTTGTAAGGCTAAAGATTGGTGATGGAAATTGGAACTGATTGGTAGCAGCAAGAATCCTGGTCAGGAGAAGGAGTGGCCTTAAGAACCAAGGAAATAAACTTTGCTGAACCCAGGGAAGCTGCCATGGAGAAAATGAAACTCTGCATCTTCACCTTTGCCTTTTCTGTATCTCTGGGTCTGCCATGCTAAAAAAAGGAGTGCAGTCCTCAGGACAGGGAGCATCCTTCCAAAGGATTTAATTTCACTGGGGATCTTCTCAGGCCAGAGCCAGCACCCACCGAGGGATTTCTGTGCTGTTTGCAGCAGTGTTTGCACTGCACAGGTGCAGGATTTCCATCTCCTAACCCCCAGGAACCCACAGATGTTCCTGGTGCTCCCATCTCCTGACCCCCAGATGTTCCTGGTGCTCCCATCTCCTAATCCCCAGATGTTCCTGGTGCTCCCATCTCCTAATCCCCAGATGTTCCTGGTGCTTCCCACCCATCTCTGTGGAGCACAGGACCCCCTCCCCACCCTCTCCCCCCTTCCTCTGGGCTGTGGCTTGCCCCAGGAGGGTGTTGGTAGCCAGGGATGTGGATGTGGAGCAGCTCAGCCCCCTGTGTGCTGCGATGAGGCCACCAAGAGTGCAGAGCTGGTTTGTAATGGAAAGCAGAGCAGCTCTGAGAGCCCCCAGGCGTGGCTGGCAGGGCACTGGCCCCTGGCCACTGCAGGGCTCCCTGGGGACAGGCTGCTCTCCCGGGGACCCTGCCTGTCCCAATATTTCCCTGCAGTGATTTCAAACACAGCTCAGCCTCTGCAATAGAGATTGCAAGCAAATTCTCTTTCATGTCTGTGGGATGGAGGCTTGATATTATCCTGTAACATCTTATTTATACATTTCTTGTGCTGTTTCTAAAGGGCTGTCAAATACCTGTCAATTATTTATTCACCTCAGGTGGAGCAGATGCAGAGGAGTTGCCATATCCAAAGTTAAAGAGCACTATCTCAAAACTTTGTAGAAAAGAACTAATTCAAATTTTAATAACTTTGCCTTTGACTCATGGAGTTTTTTCCCCCATTTCTAAGCTTTTTAGCGTGGGTTGATTACCATACACATTGCTGTAGGTGATCTTGTTTGAAGGCAGTTGAGTGAAAAATAAAGATTAATCTTGGCTGAATTTTTAATCATGTTTGCAAATGAATTGCAGCAACCAAACATCAGCTGGTGTGGAAATGCAGTTATTAAGAACATATGGAATTGAAAAACTCCAGAATTGATACTGAGCCACTTGGTAACTCTACCAGTTTAAGAATCTTCTTGTAGCTTGTTCTATAAAATTACTCCTTTGGTAAATGATGGGGCTGCCTTTAAGTTATCAGAATTGGGGAAATTTTGTGTGTGTGAGGGGAAAGTGTGGGCAGCACCTTGGGGAGATTGGCACAGCTGCTTTCAAGGCTCTGCTCTTTTGTAGGGTTTTTGTAGCAGCAAATCCCTTATTCTGATGCTGCAACTCTTTTTAAAATGTAAAATAACGGAGAGGGAGGCTCTGGAAGGAGTTTGGGATGCCTGGATAATGTCCTGAAGGAGGATGGGGTAGAAATGTGTTTGAAAGGAGTGGGGGCAGTGGGATCCCACAGCTGGGCTGATGTGTGTGCCATGCAGATGTGCTCTGGGGCACTCCTGCAAACTCCTCTCTGTACATTGAGATTCCTGCTGTTCCCCAGAGCCAGGGGACAGATTTGTCTCCCACCTGTCCCCCCTGGCAGGAGCAGCTGCCCCATTCCCTGTCCTCAGTTTCTAACCCTGCTCTCTGGGTAATGAAGTGCCCCTGGATTGTGCTGCAATCCCTCTGAACACCTGGAATCAAAACCGTGAGGGAGTTTCTTTTGGGATGTTTGCACTTTTGGTGATGTCAGTTTTGTCCAGAAGAGCTGATTTTGGGAGGATTCCTTGGGATGGTTCTGGCCAGGTGCTCCTGTTGTGCTCAGTATTTTTATGAACAAATCCCACCTCTGAATTTCGAGTCATTGCAGTCTGCCCAAATCAGCAAATCCCATCAAGCCACAGCTTTCCTCTGTTTTCTCATGAATTGGGTGAAGTCTGAGTTTGTTTTCTGTGAGCCAGACCCAAGTGACTGAAGCTGCCAGATCTGAGTCTCATTTTCATTGCTCCATCCATAGTTAGGTTATAAATTGTTTGAGCCAGATTAAATAAAAATATTCTTATGGCAGTTTCTCTTTTCCTGAAGCACCTGGCACTGGTCACTGGCAGTGAGAAACCATTTCAGCCAGGCTGGGATGAGAAGGGCCATCCTCTGTCTCCACATTTCTAAGGCCACATAATTAATTTGGGATTGAGTTGGTTTAGGTTTCTGTATTAGTTTTTACCTTCCCCTCCACTCCCCAGTCCAGGGAAAACATCTGGGGGATCCTTCCAAGTTTTCACTTTAAAATCACCAAATATAACCTTGCAGTGTTCATCACTTTCCCTGAATTATCGTGGTAGGCAGTGCTAAGATTCCAGCTGATTGAGTTTATTGATTTCTGAGTGATCTTTCGAGTGTTATTTCACATTCATGATCTGTCAGCACTGAGTAGACAGCCTGTGTTAGAGAATTTTGTGTTTCTTGTATGTGAAACTACTGCTGTGCAAAGTCCCCATCTCAGGATGCAGGAACACGAGGGACAGTGGGCACAGTCTCTCTACAAACCACTTGGAATATTTCAGAAATCTAAAAACAAAACAAAACAAACAAACAAAAAAAAACCAACAACAAAAAAAACCAAAACAAACAAAAAAAACCCCAAAAAAAACAAATTAAGAAAATTTGGAAAAGTATATCCAGAACAAATTTCTTTCTTATTTTCTCTAGTAACTGAGTCAAGCCTCAGAGCAGAGGCACATTCCAAATTGGGCTGGTCAGGAGAGGGAGGAAGGAAAACAAACCACACTGTCCTGAATTCTTTGTGTGGCACATTTTTCCATAAAACTTCCCCTCTTTGGTCTGACCAATTGTTTCTGTATTTCCTACACCAGCACCTTCTAATTAATGCTGGTGTTAGGACACAGCTCAGGAAGGAATTCAAACTCCAGGACCCTGCTGCAGACCTTGACCTGCTCTGTCCCTGTCCGAGCTCAGCAATGAGGTTTTTCTGGAGCAACATTTGCAGGTGTCCCTGTGAAATTCCAGCCTTGCCACATCCCCAGTGCCCTGAGCACTGCAGCTGCCTTTGCCTCTCCTCTCCTCTCTATTTTAGGCAGGAGCCAGGTAATGCTTTTCTCTACCAAACCCCCCCGAGGGCTTGCCCTGAGCTGTAACGTTGCACTCTCTCTAAAAGGATGCTCTTACAACGCAGACACCCAAATGCCTGATGGAAACAGCTCAGAAATTTGTTGTGCACAGCAGCTCTGCTGCTTTTCACAGACCTTGGCATTAACGAGTCAAAACATTGCTGTGGCTATCAGCGTGGTGCACGTTAAACTTGCCCCACTGGGTCATTTCATAAAGCAAGTGTTAAAAACGCCAAGAGATTGCAAACCAGTTTGAAATTCAATAGAATTCACCAATCTTAAAAGGCGAGTTTTTAATTCTTGACATCGTGCACGGTTTGCATGTTCTTCAGTGGGACCCCTGGGGCCAGGAGATGGCTTTGTATCAGTCAGCAATTACTCATCCTGGGCTCCCTAAAAGCCTTATCCCATTCATTTCCCTGTTGCTTAGCTGATTACAGTGATTACCAGGAGCAGTGTTTTCTGAGGACAGGAGTGAGGAGTTGTGTGAGACCTCTGGCAAAATGCACTTCGAGGGAAAAACTCAGATTATCCACTTTTGAATGAGCAGAGAGCAATCACCAAAATCTATTAAAGTCATTTTCTCCCTTATTAAGTGTTTGTTGTTTGGTTGTTTTTCGTTTGTTGTTTGGTTTTTTTTTTCCCCCTTATCAAGTGTTTTTTCCTTCTTATCCTTGGCTGGGAGCTTCAGTCTCTCACATGATGGAAACAGCAGCTCCCCAACCAAGAGCTGCATCCATCTCATCTGTCATTAACTTTCCACTTTCCCATCTGCCATCAAACTGGGCTGTGCATGCTGGAAAATCAGGCTGATCTGTCAGCAGCTTCCTCTGCTCCTCTGAGCCACTCAGTCCAGCACAAATTGCTATTTTTTGTTCTCATACAATGAGGTTTTACTTGTTATTCTTCTATGAAAACTCTTTCTCCTGTGACTTTTTTTTTTTTTTCCTTGCTGTGGCTTTGCTGTAATTAATGAGGAGTCAGCTTTAAGAAGTTGGTTCAGTTTTCTCAGAGTTCAGGGGTTCATCTGTCTTTGGTAGAAGCCAGAGCCCTGTGACACCACCCACAGGGGAATATGAGCCACCACTTACACAACCATGATTTTCATGTGTACTGGTTTGATTTCTAATATTATTCCCTGAGTTTAGATTATTCTGATTGAGTTCTCACTGGGGGTTGCTTAAATTTAGTATATTTTATAAGCTCCTAATAATATTTGGTAACATTCTTCTTTAAAAGCAACGATTGGAAACCTTAATTGCATAAATCTCAATTATGAAGTTGGGAGCTTTCTTTGTGCTGTGACTTGAGGCAGCCAAGCCATTTGTGCTCTTTGAACTGATTTCTTTTTCTGGTTACTGGATGAAGGTTAATATTGACAGAGGTGAATAAACAGGAGTGGGGTGTGCTAAAGGATCTGGGGTGCTGCTGGTGCTGCCAAGCCCCTGTGAGAGATGAGAGAGGGCAGAGGCAGAGCTGCCAGGTGAAGATGAATTGCCACACACACGGGAAATCTTTTGGGAAACGTGCAGGCTTCAACTAAATGCCAATAAATGCAGCAAAAAGCAGACAAGAGAGATGAGCCAGGGGGGGTTTGTGGGCTGGGGACAGGAGGGTTCCTGGGATGGTGGGGCAGAGCCTTACCCAGACATTTTAATGGGAAAAAAAACCCACTGAAAATCCCCACCTTTGCCCCTCAAAGGACACTTTGCCATGCCCTCGTGTCTCTGGGGTTGGTGTAAATGTTGTTTGATGGATCCAGTGGAGTGGAGTGACTAAAGATAATCCTTGTTTTCCTTCTCTGACTCTGAGCAAAGGTAGGAAATTGTGCAAGTTCCTGGTAAACTGAAAATCAACTCATTCAACTTAATCTTTAGAGGGACAATTATGGTAAATGGTAACAAGCACAGCATCAAATTAGCATCAACCTCTCAACTTCATCAAAACTCTGCTTTAAACTACCTGAGCTTTGCTCTGCTGCTCTCTGCTCCTGGGCAAGAAATAAGAAATTCAGAGTGACCTCCAGAAACCTTTCCCATGAGAAAAGAATTCTTGAAAAAATAAAAGCTTTTCCACCATGAGTCTCCAAATATAACTTGGCTGTCTTTTCATTAAGTCCGTGGTGAGAAATGCTCAGCAATGCTGAGCAGCCAGGACTCCTTTTCCTGGAGGGGAAGGGTTAACTGGAGGCAGGCCATTGCACACAGCATTTTTGTCCTTGAACTGCCTCTCACATTTATTCCAAGCTCAGCTGAGCCTCAGCTCCATGCATTGAATAATCTACGAGCCAAGCCCAAAGTTTTCTGGCTCTGCCTTCGTCTCTGTTTGCCTGGTGCTGGCACTGAGCTACTTGGAAACATTTGCTTCTGATGTCTGAGCAGCACGGAAAATTGAGTGTTGGAAATCCAGGCTGTGGGAGGGAAGGAGGGAGACACAGAAAGGCAAAGCAATTTTTGTCCCTCAGATCCTTCCTCCCCTCACTGATAGCCCTGGAGAGCTGCAGTCTCCTGGATTGGGGGTGGAAACACAGAATAAGAACTTTCCCTGGCTCTTTTCTGTCCTCTTGGCTGTGTTTTGTACTCAGACTGAAGATTCTCAGGGGTGGGATTCCGTTGTGATGCCACAGTCACCCCGGCAAGGGAAATTTAGAAGTTGGTCAGTAAAATTCAGATCACAGCAGGGATAATAAATGTCATTATCAGCACAGCCTCCTTGCTGGGCTTGCTTTTGTTACTGAGGTGACAAACAAGAACATTCTCCTCAAATTTCCATGAAGGTTCTTGTTCCAGCTGCTGCCCCCTGCACATCAGCTTCCCCAGGATGGGAAAATTGGCACCATGCCCTGCCCTCCCCTCACCTTGGCACAGCTGCTGGCCCCAGCTCTTGCACAGGAGCTCTGCTGTTGTGGAAAAGAGCTGGGATGGGGTTCCCTGGCTGCATGGGCTGTGGGGCTTCAACCACCTGTGAGCACGAGATACAGGAATTGTTATCACCAGAGCTCAGCAGTTCCAGCAGCTCTGCTTTGCTCCTCCACTGCAGCCCTGTCCTTGCAGAGAAGGAATGTTCCCATTCAGATCAGTTTATAAAACTGCAGAAGGAATGGGGAGTTTTTAGTAGTTCCATCCCTATTCAATTCTGTATGGAATTGAAATGACTTTAAATGCCTTTAAAGACTGTGGCTAGTCATGATTTGTGTAATAATTAGCATTTCTAATCTATTTGATCTGTAACTGTCAGGGATCAGAATTTGGAGCAAAAGAAGGTAACTGTGCCTGCAGTTAGGCTTGAACTCCCTGTGAAAGGCTCCAAGGACAGCCCCAATTTCAGGAATTTGTGTCCCTGAGCTCTGGTCATCCCAGACCAGCCCCACCAGTGCAGTTCTCCCCTGTGGAGTTATTTGGAATATTACCAGTTCCTATCCCAGAGGGTTTTGTGACATTCCATTGCTTAAGGGGAAATGTGGATGTGGCAAACACATTCCCAGCCTCTGTTTATAGAAACCTTTTCTTTTATATTTTATATTCCTTCTTTAAAAGCAATATCGACTGAGCATTTCAATGCATCATAACAAGTATATTTAATTTTTTTGTGTGATTATGATGAACAGGTAAAGATTTTATTTTTTTTTTTTTCTGCAGGGCCATATTTAGCAAGGTTTTCTCTTTACAAGTGGCAGTTTTCAAACAGCTGCAATACTGGGAGCTGTGTTCTCTCTGTCCTTTTATGTAAACACAACTTAGCACTTAAATCTCGTGCTATTCTTTCATCCTGGCAGAAGTTGTTTTCTTCACACTCTTTTCATTATTTTTAAGCCATTGAACTCTCATTCCTACAAATTCTGGAGCTGCACAAAGGCCAAGCAAAGCAAGAGTGCTGATTTGCCATTGGCAGGGGGAAGGGGGGATATTTTCATCAGCACTGGATTCATGGCACAAAGTCAATAATAAAGCAATATTTATAGAACTTGGAGATGATTGTAAACATACTTCAAAAATTCCCTTCAGCAGCACTGAAAATGTAATAATCAGTGATCACAAGTGCTTGAGTTATTTCTCCTGTTCTCCCAGCCAGGCATTCTTGTAATACTGTTCTTGCTGTTTCCACTCCTATCTTAATATCATTTGGATGCAAACAATAAACAGAGCAGGAAATCAATTAATCAGGCCCAGCTCCAGCAGCCAGCAGTGCTCAGCACAAGGCTCAGCTTAACTCTGAGCCTCTGAGCCACCATCTATGATGCATGTTCAGTGCCTCTCCTGTGCACAGTCTTGTTTTAATGGAAGTGCTCCAATAAAAGATGATCTGTGGGGTCTTTTGGGGCACAAAAGTTGCTGCTTTGTTGAGTTCACCTTCAGAATTTTAAGGTGATGCTGTGTTGGAACCAGCTCCAGGTTTAACTCCAGGTTTAGTGGCCAGGTATGAAGAGTTTTGCTCCTGAAGTGGCTCCACAATTTACAAGAGAAGGCTGAGCACAGAGCAGTTACCTGCACACCAGAGCACCCAGAAATGCCTTTATAAGCAGGGTGAGTTTAGTAATAAACAGAATTCACCTCGAAGAGAGAACTATCTTAGCTTAGCCCAATATTTTGGCTCTGCCAGACACTGATTGTTAGAGTTGAGGGGTGAGAGATGTACCAGACCATCATCAGAGCTCACAATTCCTCTTCAGTATCAGTTTGTTCTCCTTGTTAGCATTTGTGAAGGGGTTTCCTGTGTTCTGCCATAACGTGCAAATCACTGGAAATACAGAAACAATCCTGCTGAAATGGGGCAGAGAGCTCAGTGCTAGATTCACCTTGCAGAGCAGTTTTTCCTTGGCCTCTAGAAGTGTTCTCTGAAGGCAAAGAGCCCCGAGGACTTTGCTGTGCATGCAGCAGCAGACAAACCCAGCAGGATGTTAAATGCTGTGTTTTACCTCCTGCCTGTGGCTGCCTTGCTCTGGCCTTCCCAAAGCAGCTGGAATGGAGGGGAGTGGGAGGAGGGAGAGGGTTTAACTGGCCTGGCTGCTCAGTCAGAGCCCTGGAAACATCCATACCTGCAGGATCTTCAGGAATTTGGGACTCAGTGCTTGGCAAAATAACCCCTTCTTCCCCCAGTGCATCAGTCAGCTTCTCTAGGATTGTTGTCCCTTAAAAAGGGATTTTTCCAGGCTCTTCCTTGGTACCACGCTGCTGCCTCTTTCCTCCTCTCATTTTAAACCTGTGTAACTCCAAGCAGAATTTGGCCCCGTGTGTAAATCCTGTGCTTGACAATGTCCCCGAGCAGCATTACCAGAGGCAGCAGTAATTGCTGTATCCTCATTAATTGCTGGGTGCAGTTACAATTCACAGCTAAGCTGTGTCACAGCTCCAGGATTTCTTCTTGCCATTACCTGTCCATTACAGGCACATGGAACTCCACCACAGCCATGCTCCTGCTGCAAAGTCACACGTGGGGGAGGCTGAAAATGCTCCCAGTGAGAGCCACTCCTTCCTCCTGTTCTCAGCCAGCTCCATCTCTGTCCCCGTGGCTCCTACTGCACGAGGGGTGCTCAGAAATGAGAAAGAATTAGAGGGAAAATGCAATTTCCCTTGGCAGAGGCTGGCTGCAGTCTCTGGGGTAAATTTGTCCCTCTGTTGCCAACAAATCCTACAGAACCTCACAAGGGCTGAGCATGAGGTGCTGCAGGTGGTGAGACCATCCCAAAGAGCAGCCCCCAAACCCTGCAGGTCCCACAGGTGACGTTCAGGTGACAAAAGCTGCAGCTTTCACAGAGGTGCAGGCACAGCCACCCCTTAGAGCTCAGCTGAAACCCTGGGCTGCCTTCAGCTCTCGTGGCTCAGCAGCTTCATTAGAATCTGTCACTGAAAGGTGTCAGCACCACTCGGGTTGTCACTATTGGCTCGTTTAGAGTGGGTGGCAGCAAAGCTTGGAGCAGTTTCTCTTCATTTGTAAAGCAAAACTCTGCTGGGATGAGCCTCTGTAACCCTGTTGTGATACCCAGGAAGAAATTGATTTATACAGGGTAGGACACAGTCTTAGACCCTTTAGATTTTGGCTGACACTTGTTCATACATTTGAACAATCTTTCCTTTGCCATTCTAGAGGAAAACCCCTGAACCACAAAGACAAATTTTCAGAAGCAACAGATAAAAGAAAAAAGCGTTAATAAGTTTTTTTTATAAACCCCACAAAGTGATTTGTTAAAAAATAAAAAGCAAAAACTGCAGTGAACAGATGAGTGCTCCGTGGAGATCATTCACATTTGGCAGCAAAGGTCAGGATGGGATCACATGGCAGTTCTCCCACCTGGGTGTTCAGGTTAAAAAGATGTTTTATGAGGAGTCCTCCTCTGTTATCAGACTCTTAAAGGTGGCTGCAGAGCTCTTTTCTCCTTTGTTATTACGTGGCAATTTTCCAAAGGCAGGGAACAGCCTCGTGTTTAACCTCGTGCAGTTTCTGCCATTTCTGCAGAAGCCAAAGCTTTGGTGTTGTTTGGGGGAGAACATCAATAACACCCAGAGGGTTTAATGAAAATCAACATCTGCAAGGCTGAGCCCAAGTGTGGAGAGGACTTTTCATTTCTGTCCCACTCTTGCTCTCCATTAAAATAACAATATCTGCTTTCATACTTATACATCTTTCTATTTTAGCTTTCTAAAATGTTGCTGTGTGTGCTTTGGCATAATGAAGGGAGAGATCTGAGTGCAGGGTTCGTTCTGGGTGCCTGGGCAGGGTCGTGCAGAGCTCCCTGTCCCTCCCTGGTTATTCTGGATATTCAGATCTCCCTGTCCCTCCCTGGTTTATTTGGGATATTCAGAGCTCCCTGTCCCTCCCTGGTTTATTTGGGATATTCAGAGCTCCCTGTCCCTCCCTGGTTATTCTGGATATTCAGAGCTCTCTGTGCCCTCTCTGTCCACAGCTCCCCGGTTTATTTGGATATTCAGAGCCCTCTGCTCCCTCTCTGTTGTCCCTCCCTGTTTTTTTGGATGCTCCCCCTGGCTGGAGATGCCCGAGTGCAGTTTTATCTCTGCTCCCAGCTCAAGGGCAGAACTTGGCTCAGATTTTGGCTTTGAAATGCTTTGCTCCCTGACTTAGCACAGTTTCTACCCAATGGAGTAGTGATACATTTGAATTTCTTTGTGGTTTTTTAAATGGAACCCTGGGTTTTCGGGATTCAGCTTTTACCATCTGATAAGGCAGCTCAGAAGCTAAAGATAATCTGCCTTTTCACTTCAAAGGCTCTGTCAGACCTTCACTCTCTGCTCTTTGTCCGAGGAAACTCCGATTTTCTGAACCCAGGAAAATAATTTGAAATAAACACAAGTGGTTGAAGAAAACCCCAAATTTCTCAGATTCTTAGATCTGGACTGTAAGTCCTTGAAATAAAATACAGTAATGAATTTTACCATTTTTAATAACACTTTGAGGTGGGATGAGAAATTTTGACTGCACTAATTCTGACGTTCTCATTATGCCTCCCTGTGTTTTATCCTAATCACTTGGGGTATCATAATGCTGATTAATTTGTCTCCTGGAGGATCTCTTTTATATTAAAGTTCTGTCTGGCCTTTCTTTTTTTTTTTTTTTTTTTTTTTTTCCCAAGCACTGCACAAAGAAACAAAAACTAATTAATTGCATTAATAACATCTTTTAGGTTCCTGTACTTTATCTCACACTCAGACTTTGCCATCGAGTCTGCTGCACAATGCACTGCTGGGAGTTTTAGGTGATAATAATCCATGTATTTTCTAAGTGGGCTTCTCTGTTTTTCTTGTGCCTCTAAGGCACATTTAATTTTTGCACTTCACAATCAACCTGAGTCAGAATTACCTTGGGATAGTGATGGAAATAATTATTCCACCAGAGGACTCTTCATCCAAGTGTGTTTGTAGCTGGGTGAACTTAAACTCCTGGCAGCTGAGTGTGGGGTCAGAACTCAGAATTCCAGATTTATTCTCAAAGTTATTTTGTGTGGGGTGAGAATGAGCACCTGCCCACCCCATAATTCTACAAAACAGTTGAAAGCAAGCAAATCTTAATCCCATTTCAGTTCCCCTAAAATAAGCCCAGCTAATGCCCTCGGTCTGTCAGCAGCACAGAAGGAGAAAAGCAAATTCTTTTCCATAATTGAGGTTTTCTTCCCCAGCAGCTCTTGGGAAGGGGATGTGGCTCTGTGAGCATCAGAGCATAATGCTTCCCATTGGGTGTCAGCCTTGGACAATTAGTAAGCAAAAGCCATCACCAGAAGGAAAAAAAAAAAAAAAAAAAAAAAAAAAAAAAAAAAAAAGGATTAAAAAGAATTAAATGAGGCAAAAGAAATGCAATAATTTCCATTTGTAAGGAAAGGATATAATAAGACAGTGATGCAGTGCAGATTTATCTCTGGAGTAAAATCAGTCTTTATGAACATACAATGCCTTCCTTTACCCTCCTGTGCCTCCTTCCCTCTCCCAACCTCAATCACACAATTCAGGGGAACCTTGGCCCACGAGGCTGCAGAAAGAGTGGCATTCACAGTGCTGCTGGGCAGAGGTGATTTATCTCCATCCCCCTGGGCATGGCCCTGAAGGACTTGCTATTCATGCCACCCCTGGGTAGAAAAAGATGGAAGTGTGCATCCAGTCACCTCTGCATTCCAGCAGCTCCTGCCTGGAATGGCCTGGGGAGGGATCAGCATTCCTTAAAACAAACCCAACCCACCAAGGCAGAGGTAAATAATAATAATAATAATAATAATAATAATAATAATAATAATAATAATAATAACAGCCAGGGAACTGAGCACTGCTCACTGCTCCTGGGTCAGCAGAGCAAAAACATCTCTGCCCTGGAGCTTCCACACGGCCCTGGTGTGTGAGCATCCACTGCCAGCTGCAGCCACAGAGAGGAGCATCACCTGCAGCCTCACCTCATCCACAGCCCCATCCCATCTCTGGGATGTGCTAAAGGAGCATCACCTGCAGCCTCACCTCATCCACAGCCCCATCCCATCTCTGGGATGTGCTAAAGGAGCATCACCTGCAGCCTCACCTCATCCACAGCCCCATCCCATCTCTGGGATGTGCTAAAGGAGCATCACCTGCAGCCTCACCTCGTCCACGACCCCATTTCTGGATGCAGGTCCCCATTTTTGGAATCTGCTAAAGGAACATCCTCCTACAGCCTGACACCATCCACGTCCCTATTTCTAGATCCAGGTCCCCATTTCTGGGCTGTGCTGGAGGAGCACCCTCCTGCAGCCTGACCTGATCCAGGTCCCCATCTCTGGATCCAGGTCCCCATTTCTGGATCCAGGTCCCCATTTCTGGGATCTCCAGCCTGACCTGATCCAGGTCCTCATTTCTGGGATCTCCAGCCTGTCCTGATCCAGGTCCCCATCTCTGGATCCAGGTCCCCATTTCTGGGATCTGCAGCCTGTCCCGATCCAGGTCCCCATTTCTGGGATCTGCAGCCTGTCCTGATCCAGGTCCCCATCTCTGGATCCAGGTCCCCATTTCTGGGATCTCCAGCCTGTCCCGATCCAGGTCCCCATTTCTGGGATCTGCAGCCTGTCCCGATCCAGGTCCCCATTTCTGGGATCTGCAGCCTGTCCTGATCCAGGTCCCCATCTCTGGATCCAGGTCCCCATTTCTGGGATCTGCAGCCTGTCCTGATCCAGGTCCCCGTTTCTGGGCTCGTGGCAGGAAGGATTGAGGGTGGATGGCACAGAAAGGAGCCAGTGAAAGGGCAGAGCTGCCTCCTCAGATCTTTTATCAGGCCATGGCAGGGCTCTGCAGCCATAGAGGGTGGCTGGTGGATAACATCAACCCACAGGGAGAAAAAAATCCGCAGGAAAAGCAAGATTAGAAATAAACATTTTGCAGAGACTTCTGACAGCAGTGGCTGCTCCCTGCAGCTTTTCCAGCAAAGGTGCTTGGCTCTCCAAATCCCAATCCAAACCAGCCAGGTCTTCCTGGTTTGTTTGGTTTTTTTTCTTAGGGGGATGGAATAAATTAGTGAAAATGCCTGGAAATCTGATTCAAGCAGCAGCATTGGCCTTGGATTCAAACACATTAAGGGGATGAGATGTTGGTTGTTGGGGAGGAATTTTTGCATTTCCACAGGACATGTTGCTAAATAGCCTGGGCATGAGAACAAAGCAGCTGCAAAATAAATGAGGCAGAGAAAAAGCTAAAACCTGGCCTTAGTGGGGAAAAAAGTGCAAAGAGAACTTGCCAAGATCAGAAACAAAGGAAGGAGGAGTGGAGACCTGGAAAAAGAGGCTTAGAAAGAATAATTGGAATGAAGATTATTGTACAGAGACACAGATCAGGGGACAGGAGAGACAGAAGCAAATGTTCTGTAACAGAGAACCCAGCCTAGAGTGTCAGTCCAAATGTGGAAGGGGCTGAAAAGTACCAAGGTTGGAGAGAGTTTTCAAGTCCACGTTTTAACACCTACAAGAGTGGAAGTTGAATTGCTGAAAATCAAACCAACCATAAATACCTGTTATTAGTTTCATGCCTGTAATATCCAGGTTGTCTGTAAAAAGTATTAAAAAACCCCAATAATTAAGCATCTCTGTAGAACATGGGGATTGATAACAGGAAAATAAGTTTTATTCCAGAATCCCAGTAGTTTTTTTCCCACTGAGAGCACAGAACTGTCTGTATTGGTGTTAACTACTGGCTCCTTCTAGTATGCAGCATTGGAGAAAACTCTCATAATATAAACTTAATTACTTCTTTCTTTAAGCCACAGTTTTCAAAGAGATTTTTGAAAGCTAGATCTTGAACTTAAAAAGGAATTTGAGCTCCTTTTTTTAGGTTTCAAGTTGCAAAAGGACACTGAAAAGAGATTATTTTAGGAGGAGAGAAATAATTACAGTTGGTTTAATATGTAAGGTGTGATGCCATATAGAGTGCAAAACCAAGTCAACTCTGCACACATCATAAAATCATCAAGGCTTATAAAAATGTCCTGGTAACCAGCAGCCAGGGAGCCACAGAAATCTGAAACTATGGCAACTCTGTGTAGGAAGAATCATTCATTGGAGAGAGAGATTAAAAACAATAGCCCCTCAATCTCTCTATCAGCTTGGCTCCTCGTTTTCTCAGCAGTTTGTACCTTTTCAGCTTCCCAAATCGGATTCTCCTCCTGCAGCTTTCACAACAGCTGTCTGGGCACTTATTTGGAGGAAAACTTGGTGGTTTCCAACAATCCAGTTGCCTGGGAGGGCAGCCCTGGCAGCTGATGCACAGATTTGTGAAACCAAGAGTCAAAGAGGAATTCTGCTGGAAGCATTAAAAGTGCAGGGAGGGGAAAAAAAAAAAAAAAAAAAAAAAAGGGAAAATATCAACTTTTCGTGTTCCAGGGTGTTTGCAGCCCTTGCTGTTCCAGGAGGATTCTGGTTCCCAGCCTTTGGGGCTGAACTGCTCCACCTGGTTTGTCCTGTGCCTCTGGAATGGGATGTGAGCTGAGCAATTAAAACCAGTCACCCACTTCCCACGGCTGATTGTTCTTTTCTTCCCTGCCTCCATTTCAGTCCTGGTTTAACCCAGCTCCTGGGCAGAATCCTAACTAGGGAGGTTCCTTTTGTTTAGGAGAAGGCACTGGAGACTCTGTGTCCCTGTAAAGGGCACAGGGATGTGACAGGGGCAGCTGGGAGGGTTTGCCGTGGGTTCAGACCTGGCTGTGTCCAGGTGAGAGGAGCTGTACCTGCCTTAGTTCAGCCAAGTCCTTTTCTGGGGCAGTAAAACCTCTCTGTATTAATTTTTTCTGTTAAAAACACTCCTCCTTCTAATTCTTCACCCTCTTTCTGCAGCCTTTTTCTTTGCAGTAATCAGAGAATGGAATCTGCAGTTCATTTCAGGGGAGGGAGAGTTTCAGGTGCTGCAGGATGCAAAGCTCGTGTGCTCTTGCTTGGATGCCTTGGAGGCACACAGGGAGCAGAGCAGTGTCCCCATGGCCTGAGAGCAAAGCCATAAATGAATGTCTGATCAGGCCTTGGCAGAGTCTGCTCTTGCTTGACCTAATTTGTAGGAGTATTTTGATGTTCCTTTTTATGTGTGGGTATATTTCAGCAGTGAATGACATTTCTATGCCTTCTATAGCAATCCAGAAAACCAAATTCTCACCTGATTGAAAGTGCTGCTCCACGAGCCCCCCAAATTTTATTTAACCAACACAACCATGTGCTCAAACTCAGAGAGAAGCTGCTGGAAGCTCAGCATAAAGAGTATTTGGCTGATGTGGTCATTTATTTGAAACCTTCCTTAAAATTCTAGAGATGAAGAAGCTCTGTCTACATATCATCCCAGGCAAGGAGAATTGCCAAAAAAAAAAAAAAATCTGAGGGTATAGCTTATTTATCTTCTTGTTTGAAACACTGGGGGAATTTATGTCTGGCTTGGCAAGGTGCATGGCTGATCTATAGCTCTGAGCTGTCAGATATTCTGCCTGATCCCCCTCAAGTTGAGGCAACATTAATGGAGTTTTGCTAATTTTTAAGTGTGACAGTTCCACGAACTGTTTTGTCTCTAAATTGTCAATATGAGGGCTCAGAGTGACTGAGCTGGTGGCAGAGCTGAGATCCAGTTCACCCCTGCAGGGTTTGGGTGTGCATCAATGCCCCTCCTGAGCAGCACAGCCCAGCCAGGCTCACCTGGGCCAGGTAAGGGAGGCCCAGGCAGGGTGAGTGAATATCCCTGAAGTCAGGATGTGTCACAAGCTCCCAGGAAAGGTGGGCAAGCGGCTGGGAAGGCACAAATGCCAGTGATGGATGTATTTGTGTGTTGGAAGGAGCAGGAGTGGCAGAGACAGCCCTGAGGGGATTGCATCAGAGCAAATCCCCTCCTCTGTGATCAGGATTCAGAAACACAGGCACACCTGAGCCACTGATCCCTGGTGTTATCCTGGAGGATTCTGCTGGGCAGAACTCAGTTGTGGAATGTGTCATTCCTTTAAAAAGTGAGCTGCTGGTAACTGCTCAAACACAAATGTGTTGAGTGCAGTGGCATTCTCTGACAATACAGGGTTAATTCTCACATAGAAATGAGTTTAATGAGCCTTTGGCTTCTCCAAACTTCCATAAATTAGAAGGTTGAAAAGAACAAGACATACTCTGTCATGGGTTTATTTTCATTTTTAGATTATTTCCTTGACTATAGAAAAAACTCTGCTTTGAATTAATGAACAGTCCTATGAATAAGATTTTTGGCACTCAATTATGAAAGTCTTTGCTGAAAAAAAAAAAAAAAAAAAAGAGAGAAACTCCCAAGATATCTTGTTTTCCTGACACTTACCACTCTAGGCAGTGGTGTGAGCCCACCTTATTTTTCCATAGATATTAAATCCAAACTCTTGATGTTAACAGCTCTCAGTCCTTCTCCCCCTCAATTGCTGCTGCTCTGCCCTGAAGCAGCAGAGCTCTGGAGTCTCTTAATAAGTCCTTTACTAAGGGAAGGAAACGCTTTTATTTTTAGACCATCAAAAATTGGCTGCTTTGTGCAGGTTGTCTAATGAAGGTGGAGCACAATCCCCGCTCACCTCTATTCAGAGGTGTTTATAGAGAGTTTAACCAGCAATAATTCAAAGACCTGCTGATATAATTAGAAAAGTGCTGGCTGAGCGTGGGTGTGCGCTGCAGTTTTCAAAGATATCCTGAGCCCTCATCATCTCAGCCTACTTGGATGAAGGGGAAAAAAAAAAAAAAAAGCCTTTGAGGGGAGGAAAATATATCCACAAAATGTACATTGAGGGAGGCCTCAAGAAATCGGGGATTTTTTTTCACCTAAGCCTTCTACAAATCTTGTCTCCTTTGGAACATGCAGATTAAAGGAGATCTTATTGCTAAGCACCAGCCAGGCACAATTCCCAGAGATGGAACAGGCTTGGAAATCCAAATCCATTCCTCAAAAAAATCTCAGTCTGAGATACAGCAACAATCTCCGTGATCACTCTTTTCTCCCTCTCAAAAAAATGTGTTACAGTATTGACTCAGGTGAACATGAAAGCTCCCTGAGACACCACAAGCTTTGGGAATCTTTCCTTTAAGCTTTTTTTAAGCCCTCCCACCCCTGCACATCGTGCATTGATTTTTCCCACATTTATTCATATTTGGTTTTCATTCCGTTTTGCTTTCACTCAAGTCAGCAAATCCCTTAATGGCTTTGCTGCCCACAGCTGCCTGTCGTGCTTTGAAGGATTCAGGGTTGCTGCAGAGGGGGGAGCCTCAGAAAACCCACTGGAGTGGCAGAGGATGGCTTTGGCTGGGCATTGTGGGGGTGTGTGCTGGGTTTTCCACCACTCATGAGTGCTCTGTCTTCAGTTCTCTCTGGTTTCCCTCAGACCAGGATTCATGGAAACACGACTGAGGTGATTCTCGTGTTTGGATGTTTATTGGATCTAATCAGAAATTACAGAAAGTACAACAGCACCTCCAGCTCCTTGCTGGAAGTGGGGAAAATGGCCCCAGTGAGGCTGCTTCAAGGCCTTTTAAAGCTGAACACACCAATAAAAGTTTAACAGCTACATTATTTATACTTTTGACCCAATAATAGATTCCCATGACCCTTAGAGTGACATTTGACCAACCAAAGGTCACTGCCTGAGTTCTTTGAAGATGGAAAAATAAGATGAACAAAGAGACACCACCCCAAATTCTCCATCTTGTCCCATACCCACCACTGTACTATAAAACCCTCAAATTTAAAACCCATCACCCAGTGCAAACACACACACCTGACCCACTGCACATTGGGGATTTCTAACTCATTATTCACATTTCCAAGCCTTCTCCAAGGTTCCAGCTCCAGAGCAGTGTTTTCCAGGGGGGTCTGTGTCTGGAAGCACAGAAAGCTCAAAAACTTCAGATTTCTGAGATCCAGCAGGCAGTGAGCACAGAAATTCACCCGGGTGGGGCTGGAGAAGAAACCTTTCAGAGGGGCTGTGCCTGCTGTCCTTACTCGCCAGCTGCTTCTGGAAATGAAAATATTGCCTTGTTCAGAGCCACCTGCCTTTGGGGTTCTGCATGAAATGGAATTTTTGTGTCACCATGGCACAACGAGCCACATTTTCCCTAAGGAAAAGCAGGGAAGAGAGAGAGGAGCCTCTGGTCATGGCTTTTGTTTTGGGCCACTTTGGTTTAGATTTGAGCTCGAGTGGAAGGAGCTGCGTGAAGTTCCATTCATATTTTGATATTAAACATCTTTCTGTCCTGGTTTCTTGCCAGCAGGCTCTGGCACACCCTCTGCCCCTGTGGCCTAACCCGTGCCAGAAGTTTGGTGAGAAAAAAGCACTTTCCAGCAGTAATGTCCCCTGAAATGGATGCTGAGGTGCAGTTCATTAGCCTGGCACAAAAAATTGATAAGTCTTTGTAAGGACATATTCAGAACGCAGCCCTACACATCATACAGGGTTTTTTTTACAACAAAGTTAACATAAAAATTGTTCCCCCAAACAGCAGCTGGGTCATTATGGAGCAGCTTTTGAAATGGAAAAGGTCGGGGAAATAACCAGCTGCTTCCTCATCCTGCCTGTGCTTTCACTCTGGGCTAAATTATTATTTCCCTAATTAATAATCTGCATGCAGATTAAAATGATTACTCGACAATATATATTGCATGACAATAAAAGAGTGACAGCAAATTATGCTTCAGTGTGCGTAACAGCTTAACTCTGTAAACAGGAGCTGTTTTCTAACACTCAATTCATGTCCTTCTGCTGATGATTAAATCCTCACTGATTTTGTTTTTATTAGTCCTCAGTCATTATTGTTCTTTTATCACTATGGGGTCTTTGGAATTAGCCATAATGGCTCAGAAGCGTGGTTGCTGCTGCATCCCCTTATTAAATCAAGTTACCTCTCTAGTTGTCAGGGACTAAAATCAAACCCCTTTGTTACAGTGTTCCACAGCCCTTTAAATATTGATTATGGCGACTATGTAGAGCTGCTGAAAATTTATTTTTGTTTGGATTAGTTCAGAATGGGAAAAGCTTCCATGACAACAGTGAGAGTGCAGCTGCTGCTTTTTCCTTGGGAGGAGCAGCCTGGCTGTTTCTCCTTGCAGGAGTGGTGTCCTGGGGCTCCCACCTGTGCTCTGCAGCCTGGGCCCTGCTACCTGCAAGCT
This sequence comes from Sturnus vulgaris, assembly GCF_052056855.1. Lineage (NCBI taxonomy): Eukaryota > Metazoa > Chordata > Aves > Passeriformes > Sturnidae > Sturnus > Sturnus vulgaris. Next base: position 1,339,611 of record NC_142261.1, read on the forward strand.
GGAAATCATTTTCATGGGTTTCACTCGTGCTGGGTTTAGCAGCAGCTCTGTAGCAGAGTTCTCAGGCTCAGGGAAGTTTTGGAGGGCTCCTGGGTGGTGCTGGGGCTCAGTGCCACAGGTGAGCAGTGCTGCAGGTGCCAGGAGTGACCTGATCCAGACCATCCCTGGCAGAGGTGACAAACGAGACACAGGGACCTGCCCACAGTGCCTGCAGTGAGGCTGCTTAATTGTCTGACTGGTCACTGCCTCCTCTGAACGTGGCAAGAAATGGATTTTCTGATATTTCTCTCCTATGCTTGAGTTTAATTGGCTGAAGGAAACCTGCCTTGTCTGACCATTAACCAAGAAATGTAACTAAATCCATCAGTTCCACCCTTCAGCAGTGTTGGGCTCATTTATATCGAGGTCTCCCTGAGAAAAAAAATCTCAAATCATTGGAAGCTGAAATGACTGTGGTCCTTCAAGGAGCTCCCCTCATTTGTCATGTCCTTGCTCCTTTCACTTCTGAGACAACGCTGGAAATCTTTGTTGCAGATGATTTCTGAAGCTGTGAATGCTGTTGAATGGTAGAAGTCAGGGAAATGGAGAACTTGTCTGGTAATCCTTTATTCTGATGGCAGCCTTGGCTTGTGAGAGCTTCCCCCATGTCCTGTGAGCCTTCCCTTGGTGTCACAGCACACCCAGGACTGTCCTGGTCCAGAAAGGGGGTCCAGGGTGAGGCACAACTTCTGCCTCTGCTCTCAGGGCTCCAGCCTGGGCTGCTCTCCTGCTCCAGAATTTGTCATTACCCCGTTAAAAGTCTTTCTGCAGAGTCCTCACCCTCGAGTGCAGCAACATTTTCCTTTCAAAATTCCCCTTCTGCTTCAAGAACACTTTTATCCCATTGTCACCAGCAGAGATGAATCCTGTCCCTCTCCAACATGTTTACAGTGGATGGAGAAGAGCAGTCACACATATTGATTTCCTTTCCTTCCTGTCTGGTCCTGGGTTTTTCTGAGAGTGCTCTAAGTAACTCAGCTTCTGTTTCTCTTCCTGCTGCCAGCTGCAGCCCCAGGGAAATGATAAATATGATAAATGGTAAAAAAAAAAAAAAAAGATAAATGATAAATCCCTTCAGGAGGGTTTGAGGGTGTGCCAAGGCATTAACAGCACCTCGTGTGCTCCTTTTTGTGGCAAGCCAGAGGCAGGCAGTGGCAGAAGAGAGGGAAAAGCTTCTGCTGCTTTCTTTTCACAGAATCCTTCAGGTTGGAAAGGACCTGGAGGATTACTGAGCTCAGCCTGACCCCTCAGCTCCTCTCCTGCAGGTAGCACATGGCTGTGCAATATTGCTTCCCAGAGCAGGGAATGTGTGTCCAGGGCATGATGTGGATGTTTGCTGCACTTCCCTCACAAAAAAAACCAAACTTGAAGCAATGGCAAAGGCTGCCTGACAGGCTGTAAGGTCTGGGTTCAAGGCTGGGAATCTCATTTTTCAGCTGATTCCCATGGTGGATGGATTTGATTGCTGACTGGGCTGTTTTTGCCAAGATGATTTTCAGAGAACTCCCCCCCTTGCTGTCACAACACAAAAATAAGAGATGTCTCTTAAAAGAATTTTGCCCACGAGTTCATTACTGGCTTTGAATATGTATTTATTCTGTTTTGTGCCTCAACAATAAAAAAAGTTTGTTCAAAGTAGACATGAATAGGTATCACCTCTCCCAAGGTGTGTGTGTGTGACGTGTCCTACTTTCCCTGCTTGTCTGTCCCAAAATCAGCTTTTCCTCCTGCCAGCAGGATCCCCAGCATTTTGTTCTGGTTTTGGGGCAGCCCAGGGGATGCTGCTGTGTGCAAAGGAGGGGAAGGCAAGCAGGAGCAGGTGCCTTGGGAGGCTGGGGCAGGTGAGGATGGGCTGCCCCAGGCTGGGCACTGCAGCACCCTGCCCTGTGTGTGTGTGCCAGGGGAGGCTGGCACCACTTTCCACGAGGGGTTTGGGACTCCAAACTGGGATCCCTGCACTCTGCTGGGTTATTTTGGCACCTGTTGTGCCCTCAGTTTCCAGGTGTGAGGTGTCCCAGGTGATTTATTCCCCTTTTTGTGTCAGTGCTGCAGGAACACCTCCCTGAGCTCCAGGATTTGAACTCTGGAGAGATGGGGATTTTAGCAGAGCCATTCAGAGCCCTGAATTCTGCTCTGAATTGCCCTCTGAAGGTTCCTCTCTCTTTCCATTGATTACACAAAGTGTTTCCAGAGCCTCCTGCACCCAAAATCACCTTTTGTGGAGACCCCTATGTGCATTTCTTCTTTTAGCCTATTCTGGAATGGGAGCAGACAATAATTTCTTTGATTATTGCATTCTCTTCTCTGCTTTGCTTGGTGGTATTGAAGCCCTACACAAACATGAATGATTTGAGCCTTTCAGAGCCTCTTTGGTGTAAATAAGGGTTATTAAGTCTATATTTGGACATGGCAGAACTCTTTGGTGTTGGTTTTAATAAACACAACGAAACAGAGCAGATTTAGAAACCCAAGCGAGGCAATAAAACACAATTTTGACAAATCAAAATAAATGAAATCACCTCGTAGGAAGGTAGCAACCATTATTAATTAAGAAAATCTTCAACAGAATCACCCCCCTGTGTCCTCTGAGCTGTCACTGCTGAAATTCTTTTTCTGGCAGGGAGTTTGCTCCAGCCTGGACAGGAGTCAGAGATCTCACCAGAGCCTGCCAGGGCAGCCTGGGATCATTTCTCCAAACTCTGTGTCATGGCTCTGCAAAGCAGCAGCAAGAGCAGCTCAGGACCCCACAGAAAAAATGCCACCAAATTCTTATGCTCTCCCTCATTGTCTGCAAGGACCTGGAGCTTTATTCTCCATTTCTTATGCAGTTCAGCCTTTATTCAGCCCTGGCTGGGTGTTTGGGGTCTGCTGTTACATTCCCTGTCCTTGCCCTGCAGCCACCTGCCAGAAAAGCTTTAAGGGGGGGGGGGATTTCATCTTAAAGATTTTCATTTTTAATAAAAGATGCTCGAAAAAGCCACCTCCATTATCCTGACTTCCCATTTCCCAGCCATCTGAAGCTGCTTTGGTGTCTCCTGGTGTCAGAAGTCTCTTTTTTTTCCCCGTGGGTGATGGGGGCTCAGGATGGCAGTGGGAAATGGCACAGGAGGCTGTGCTTGCTGCACTTTTACTGTTTTCTGATGTTTAATTGACAGAGCCAGCTATGAAAGGAACATAAATTATTACATCCAGAGAAAAGAAGTCTGTAAATGTTAATTTGCTTTTTAAGGGCACAGACAATGTAATTTGGGGCACAAGTGGGAGAAATTACTTCGGAGCTGTGAAAGCAAACCAGAATAAAATTTACATTACCTCCTTTATTTTCCCTTCCCTTTGTCTCATCTTCTCTCTGAATTATTTCTCACTTACTTTTCCCCTCCAGACATCACAGAGTTTTGATTTTCCTCTCACTGCTTTCTTTAAATGGCCTAATGATAAGAAGTCTCCAGAATATTTCCACCAAGCCCCTTTGGTTTCATTAATGGAAAAGTTATACCTTAAATTAAATATTTCAGTAGCTGGAAGATTAAAAAAAATCACCTGCAGGACTTGGCAGTTGAGCATTGCCAAGCAGGAGTGATGGGGGCTGTTCCAGAGGTCACAATGTGCTTTGGCCCTGGACAAATGCACAAATTGGAGTAAAAGCAAGATGAATGCAGGTGTTCAGATCACAGAACCAATCTGGTCTTCTGTGGGAATTTGCAAAATGTACTCCTGCCTTCTGGGGTTTTGCCCATTTATTTGGTATTTCTGTCCATGATTTAAGTAAAAAGAAGTGGGAGGATAGTGTTTAACTTTAAGAGCCATGTGGCAAATTGAAATTTTTCTCTTCTGGTTTTTAAAATTGAAAAATGAGGATTGTTTTCTGTGGAAAAAGGAGTTTCACAAGAAGGTTATGGTGCAGTGGTGACAAGGAAAGCAAACTGAGGTTATTGCTTTCCTCTCATTTTTTGAAAAAAATGTGGTTTTGAGGGGCCATAACCCAGTGAGAAACAATTTCCCTATGAAATATCAGCATTTTCTCCAGGAAGGAAAGGCAATGCCAGAGCCCCAGGGGCCAGTGCCATCCCTGGAGTGTCACCTGCAGGAGGGACAGGTCTGTCCTTCACTGGGAGCCAAGTGCAATTTCAGGATTGCTAATCCTTTCACAGGATACTGAATTCTCCTGCCTGGAACCTGAATTCACATAGGTGGGGTTCCTAAAATAACCACTCAGGCACTAATTCAGGAAATTGCTATTGCTGTAACTGGAGTGTGTGTGCTGCACAGGGGAAGAGCAAATGGTGAGAGTGTGGGAAATTATAGTCATGTCACCACGAGTGACAGGTTCATTCCAAACATCATTTAATGCCTTCTTTTTTTTTTTTTTTTTCCAATCTGTAATTTTTTGTTTAATCCAGCACTGTGTGTATTTTATGGATATTTTAGAGTTGTTTAAATCATTGATACGAGTTTTATAACGATGTGGACGTGGATTGTTTTGCCCCCATTTCATCCTTTTTGTTTCTGCTGCATCCCCTTCCCTCATCCCTGCATCCTGGCCTGTGAAATTCCAGGACACTGCACAGTCTCAGCCACCTCACCTTATTTTAAGGAAAAAAAAAAAAAAAAAAAAGGCAAATAATCACGGTGAAGAATATCACAGCTCTGACTTGATTACTGCAGCAATCAGCGTGAGGCATTACTTTGACTTCAGTGTCTGTTGGAGCAACTGCTATTTCTTTTTATTTTCTAGAACAGAGAAAAGAGAACAGCTTTTAACATATGTCTCCTTCTCGTGTGAGCTACCACACAGCTCCAGCTCCAATGCATACACAGAGAAGACATATGGTTAAAAAGAAGTTCTTTTGCTTCAAAGGAATGCAGAAAGAAAATTCTCTTTTTAAAAGGAGAAATTACACTTTTACCACATGTCTCTGGTACAAACGTTGAGAGTCAGGGATTTTGTACCAGATGTGTTAAACTTGCTGCCCTTCAAAATAAAAAGCCAGATTAATGCCCATGTTTAGGTTTAATTTTAACCCACATCTCTTTGTGCATGTGTGTGCTGTTGGTGTGAGTTTGTGAAGCTTTGAGTGCTGGCAGGGCACTGGAGCAGGGGAAAAATATTCTCCAGTTCCTTTGAAGGTTTAGTTGGTGTAGGCAAGGAAACACAAATGTGTTCTTGACCTTCTCTGGGCTCCTTGCCTGCTTTGGCAGGACTGTGACAGCAAAAACCCCGTGTAACCTCTGCCAGCAAAGGTTAAACAAGGTAAAAGGCACTGGTGTAACTGGGATTCAGAGAAATTCTGACCACAGAATTCTTGGGGATGTCCAGGAGCTCAGAAAACGCTGAGAGCACCGTGCTGTGCTACAGGGCATGGAGCCTGACCTTGGGAAATGAGTTACTGTGGAACCAGCATCACCCTCTGCTCCCTCATGGCTGGGACCCCACTAGGAATAATACTGATCATTTTTATATTTCACTTGAAAAGCTTAAAAACGGGTTTAGAGTATCCCAGTCTAGCTTACATGCAAAGAAATGCAATAAAAATCTATTATCAGCAAAGCAATCCGTTCAGAAATGTCCTGTCACATTCTCACTCATTTCAGGTGATGATCCAGCCCCATTTTCTGTATTTGCAGTTCCTTCTGTCTGGTTTAGGCTTTCATTAAGGAATGTGTTTTGTTTCTTTCTGGAATGGAAGGAATGTGGGGAGTATTTTGCTGGATGCCCAAACACTGACAAATGCAACCATTTCATGCCCAGTGGGAGCCCTGGCAAGGCTTTGATCCCAATCTATCAGCAATCAGGAGCCAGAGCACCAAATCCATCCCTAACACAAACTTCACTGCGTTCCTGCCGAGCTGCACTGAGTGTCAATTCCATGCAGGGCTCCTGACAAGTCTGAGTTACCTGTGTTTGTGCTTTGAAAGGATGAGGAGCAGTAATTCTGTGTGCAAATCACTGCAGAATGGCTGTGCTGCAGTCACTCAGCTGAAGTGAGAACGTTACAGAAATATTATTGCAAAATGTGCTGGTAAATCCTGCCTGGCAGAGGATGGGGGGGTTTATTCAGGCTCAGGGCTCTGTGTGGGGCTCTCCTCTCCCTCTCTGGCACTGGCACATCACAGGGCACTGTGGGATGATGCTCAGGGCACGGGGGGCACCTGAGTGAGCAGCTTTACCTGGTACTCACCTGGGCACTGCTGTGCCCAGCACCTTGCCAAGCAAGGATGATTCCTTCAGGTTTAGCTTTCACATTTCCCACGTTCTGAGCTGCCTTAGTGTGTGACTCTGAACTCCACACAAAGTGTTCCCAGCTCTCCTCCCAGCTCAGGCACACAGAACAATCCTTTTCCAGCCCCACAGCCAAGGACAGCTGCAGCTCCAGCCCCAAAAAGTGCAAACAGGGAATGGAGGAGAGAATCTGGGAGGATGGGACTGCAGAGCCTGGAGCTGGGATTGGACAATGAACCCCAATGTGGGAATGGACCAGAACTGATAAAAGTGTGAAACTCCTCACTTGGGTCCAGCTTGGGCTCCTGCCCTGCCCAAGGTGAATCCTTTGAAGGCCTTTTAATAAATTTTACTTTATTCCTTTAACTCTGCCCAGCCTCTGCTCCAGGGAGCCTCTCCAGCCATCACCTGGAGCAGCTCCTGGAGCTGAGATGCCCAAACTGCCAGGACCTTGCCAAGCAGGAGAGGAAAAGCAAAGGAAATTCTGCCTCAGGTACTTGTTTGAGGGACTCTCAGGCACCTGAGGAAGGATCTGCTCTGTGCCCTGGCCTCAAGGAGTGTCCAGCTCCCCTGCCCCCTTTGTGTCCCTGTGAAATGAGGCTGCACACCCTCAGAGCACGGGGCTGCTGTTGGGATGAGCTGCTCAAAGCAAGCCTGGCTTCCTGGGGGCTTCTGCTGCACACCCAGCTCATCCCAACACCCCCAGGAAAATACAAATAAAGACTTTTATAACCACTGGGAAAACCCCCAGAGCATCCCCTTGTCACACACACCCAGTGCCTCCTCCTTGGAAGTGAGCTCAGCTCTGAAAGAGAAATATCTGTAAGAAAAATGCAGTTTCTATTTTTATATGCTCTTCATTGTTTGAATCTCTCAAGTTTGGGCTTCTTTAGACTCCACTGTGAAACTTTGGAGGTCATTTTAATTGCACTATTTATAAATTGCTTTCTTGGCCACACAGTGCCACTCACAGCAGATTAAACCCAGGACTCTCTCTCTCTGCCTTTGTTTTATGGAAAAGATTGATAAGCGATTTACTCTCACTAGAATGGTTTAAAGTAAGCTCTTAGATAAATGATCAGGAAGAAGTTGGGTTTTTTTTCACGTGGAATTATTTTCCACAGAGAAAAATTGGGTTGTTTTTCTCCATACTAACGTGAGGATGCATGGACCAGATTCTCAGATGGAGTAAATTAAGAGTCAGTATTGATTTACACCATTTTTCTCATAGTATTTTTCCTTGTACTGTAATTTTTTCTTAATACAAACCCTAATTTCTTCTCCCCAAACTCAAATCCTGAGCTCCTGTAATTCCCACATCTGGTTATTTACTTTCTGGTTTGTATTCTTTTAGCTGGGTTTATTAACATACTGCATTTTCCTCCCCTGTTCCACACTATGTGCACTGCATGTTTGAGCTCTCATTTATAGTCCATGTCTGCTTGCTGGGATACTGTTATGTGGAAAATCAATAAAAAGGCAATTTAGGAATTTTCTCTGAAGTTTGGTTAAAGAAACTGCCAATAATTAACAGAGGAGAACAATCCTGCTGCCTGGAAGCCCTTGGATTTCTGACTGATTTCAGCAGATTTTGAGGGGTCCGTGGGCTCCAGACCTTTAATCCATTGTCAGGAAAATCAGGCTCTGTGCAAATCAGCTCAGCTCCAGGAAAAGGAAAACGCTCCTGGCCTTTTCTCCATACAGGAAACATAAAAATACGATTTTCTAATTTCAACTCCTAGCAGAAAGAAGCTGTGAAATATCCGTTTAAGAGGGTTTTTTGTTGGTGCTTCCTTGGCAAATCTTTGCTTGCAGAGATGCTGGGGGCTGGAAGGGAATCACCCAGAGCCACGTCAGAGCTTTGGGAGGTTTGCTCTGAGCTGCACATCCCCATCACAGGTGATGACAAAGCTTCGGCCTTGCTGGACATGGAAATTCCATGGCTTTGAATTGGGTTTTGGGGACTTGCACGGCTCTACAGGATTTTTGGGGGGCTTTTTTTCTCCCCCAGAAAGGTTGAAAATAAGGTAAATAAGGTGTTAAATAAATGTCTGCTTCAATAGAAAGCTGGTGCTGGGTGATGAACACAACCATACCTGCAGCTCTGTCTACCCCACGCACTAATCAGTGCACAGATAAATGCATTTTAATAATTTATTATCATTTATCTTCAGTGCAGCTCTATTATGCTTTTCACTCTTGCTGTAAATATGTAAAATGCTGTTAATCAACCTTTGTTAGTGAATATTTGATTAATAGGTAGCAGATGTACTTGCCCCTGTGTATGCTGCGTTTAATGCAATGTACCAACACATAATTCATTATTTTAATAACACACTGGGCTCATAAATCAAAGGAACACTTGAGACTGCAACAGCCAGAATTACTGAAGGAAGAGCTGTGCATTGTTTTAAAAGTGATATTGTTTTAAAAGTGATATTGTTTTAAGTGTGCTGTGGACTTGACAGTCAGCTGCTGATGAGCTCTGATGTGACATTCCTGTGGGAATGACTGAGGAGCAGCAAACAGCTCCTGATTTCCCCCAGCCCAGAGAGCAAAAACCAATCCCTGACCCAAAACCCTTCCAAACCCCGAGGCAGGATGGATGAAGAGTGAGGAGAAGGAGCAGAAGGTGCTGATGAGCACACAAATGTCCTTTGCATTGTGCAGCTCCAGGCTTTGGGCTCAGGGTGGGAAAGTGATGCAGGAAGGAGCAAAGAGGAGAGGATTTGGGGTGAGGAGGGGTGCAGGGAGCAGGCAGTGACCCCATCAGTGCTGCTGCACGCTGAGATGTGAAAGTGATGCTCAGCTGGAGCAGCCTGGTCCTTGCTGGGATGGGCAAGCACCAGCCAGAGCTCTGTGCTCAGAATCTTTCCTCGGTGCTCATCATTGACACCCTGGCTGCTGAGCCAGCCCCTTGAGGTGGCAGATGTCACCCAGCCCCTTTAGGTGCAGATGTCACCCAGCCCCTTCAGGTGCAGATATCACCCAGCCCCTTTAGGTGGCAGATGTCACCCAGCCCCTTTAGGTGGCAGATGTCACCCAGCCCCTTTAGGTGCAGATGTCACCCAGCCCCTTTAGGTGGCAGATGTCACCCAGCCCCTTTAGGTGCAGATGTCACCCAGCCCCTTTAGGTGGCAGATGTCACCCAGCCCCTTTAGGTGCAGATGTCACCCAGCCCCTTTAGGTGCAGATGTCACCCAGCCCCTTTAGGTGGCAGGTGTCACCCAGCCCCTTTTGGTGGCAGATGTCACCCAGCCCCTTTAGGTGCAGATGTCACCCATCCCCTTTTGGTGGCAGATGTCACCCAGCCCCTTTAGGAGCAGATGTCACCCAGCCCCTTTTGGTGGCAGATGTCACCCAGCCCCTTTAGGTGCAGATGTCACCCATCCCCTTTTGGTGGCAGATGTCACCCAGCCCCTTTAGGAGCAGATGTCACCCAGCCCCTTTTGGTGGCAGATATCACCCAGCCCCTTTAGGTGCAGGTGTCACCCAGCCCCTTTAGGTGCAGATGTCACCCAGCCCCTGGCACTCAGCGCTGAGAATTCCCCAGGCTGAGAGGCTCCATGGGGGAGGCAGAGATCGGGACTCAGGGTTAGTTCCAAAACACACAAACATGAGGGGATGGGCACAAATTAAAGACGAAGCCAAGAACTGAGCTTTAATTCCATGAGTCCCACGTGGGACTCCTCCCCTCCTTGCTCAGGACTGCCCATTTCTAAGGGAAAACATTTCTTTTTGCTGGTAATATCACTTGTTGGGTATATTTAGTGGCAGGTGCTGCCCAGGGTGTGCAGCACAGTGCCCACACTTGTGTGTGTGATTTCCTCTGATACATTTCACAGGCTGCTTATTTTGGGTGACCTTGGCCATGTGTTTGATTCAGTCAGGGATTATCAGCTTTGATAGGCCCTGTATTTAATTCTGTAGCTTGGTTGAAAGCTACACTGCTCTGCATTGATTTCCATGTGCAATTAATACGTTTTGTCAGCAACAAATGCATGCAGAGATAATATACTGAGCTCATTTTAATCTCTCCTGTGTACATTTTAAATCAAAATAGCACCTGGTGGCCGAGCCCTCCTGAGAAGTGCTGGATTTAATGTGGAAAAGGAGCATTAAGAACTGCTTGAGTGATATTATCATAGTTTTCATGAGTGAAATAACAAATAATTCCCTGGAAATCTGAGTGACTCAAAAGCTTAGACACCTTCAAATCATCACCATGGTTAAATGGTTCCTTGTGCTGTGTCTTACTCATACTCACAGAGCAATTGAATGGCAAATTAGATGAGTAAGACAAGAAACAATCCCCTGAAATGTTGTAATGTCTCCACTCTGATGCTCCTCCAAGACATGACCCTTGTAGGACTGGCAGATAACAGAATTTCCTGGCTGTGCTGATATCCAGAGCTGGCTCTGCAATGGGATTTGAGCTCCTTGAGGATGTGCCATCTCTTACTCTGGGTTTCATCCAAATGCAGGAAAAAAAAAACCCAACAAAGCCAAGCTGGAATTTCTTTGAAGCCTCAGAGATCTTATTTTAACTTCGCTGAAATATTTAATTTTGGTTTTCCTGACATTTTCCAGCTGTATCTTTTTGACAGGTATCACTCAGCATAGAATCTAAAAATCAGAGCTACCTAAAACATTTAGTTCATGCTTCAAGACAAACAAATGTTTCAGCCTTATTCAACAGATTTTTATCTACAGTCTTGGAGAGATCAAGATCTGTTTGTGAAGAGCTTCAATTCAGTCAAATCTGTGTTTTCAGACATTTAGAAGTGCAGTCAGCTCTGTGAGGCTGCAGACTTTTTCATCTGCCCAATATAGAAATGGACCTTGACTGATAAGAGTTTTTCAGGACTACTCCTGTCAAATTTCACAGAACTGAGACCATTGGAATGTAGATCAAAATCCTCTCCCTTTGTTTGCTTCAAAACCAGCCAAATCAAAATGTAGCTTTGTAGGATTGCCTTTGATATTGTCTAGAGCTCCCTTTAGAGCTGCAGTTCACAGGAACCTTTAATTTCTGATAGGAAAAATAAAAAGCTAGTGTTGAAACCTAAAGCACAAATAAATAATAACAATTAAAAAAACGACCCTCTGCCTTTAAAAAACCTGTTTATCTTCTTAGAGAGCTGTTGTTGGTAAAATTGCAAGTGAAATAGGAATGGATGATGTTTTCAGTGTTCAGCAGTGTCACTGCAGATGTTTTTCCCAGTTTGTTGACAGATTTCAGAAAAAGGGTAGGAAAAATGGTGAGGCTCATGTCACGTAACTTTGGACATCTGAAAAATAGATTTCTGGTCCAAATAAACCAGACTCCTTCTACATTCAGTAAATAGAAAGGGACTTTCAGGGGATGATTTATTCTATTTATTTCAAGAGGTATCATCTGTCTTGTGGAGGTAGCCTGGGCAGCAAACACCCAGAGTTCAGAGAGTGATGTGGGAACCAAAGGGATCTGCACAATTAAAATGAGGTGTCCAGGATTGTAGTTTGGGGATAAGGCTGTAAATCCTCTACTGGAACACTTTAATTTGACTATTTGGTTGAATTTTGAATTCTGCTTTCCCTACTTTGCCAGTCCAGTCAGCCCTGGGGACAGGACTCTGGTAAAATCTGGATTTGATGATCTCAAAAGTGTTTTCCAACTTTAACAACTCCATGATTCCATCATTATCCTCCTGCATTCCAGTGCATGGCTCCAGCAGCTGATCACAGCCCCATTTCTCTGCTTATCTCCTGTCCTGTCTGTCTGTCCGTCCTTCCCAGTTTCCTGAGCCAGTCACACCCCATGGACGTTTCCCTTGCACAGATGTTTGTCCTGAACCAGCGTTTGCTGCTTGCTCCTCCCAAATATTCCTCCTGCAGATGTTGCTGTCCCTGTGCCCTCCCATCTTTGCCTCTGTCCCTCTGTCCCACGTGAACAGATTGCTGAATTTTTTGCTTTTTTTCTCCTCCAGAGAGCTAAATCCCAAGCCAGCCCTCTGGATTTTCCTTAGGTACTCCTGAGCAGCAGTTCATGCAGGCATATGGCTCTCTCTCCTTCCTCACTGCTTGGACAGATGTTTTCCCTTGACTCAGTGAATCCTTAATCCATGAGAGAAATGAGAACGTTTGCATGAATTGTTAAGAAAAAAAAAGAACAAAACCAGTTAATTTTGTTCTGATGCAAACTGCTTCCCAATTGCACATTTTCCTTGATGCTGTGATTTTCATATCAAAACCAGTTCATACAACAAGAGCAGAGGTTTGTTTTTTTTTTCTGGTGCCAGCTGAACCCCAGTGTGGTGGATGCTCTGCAAGAACACAACAAGAAAGATTTCCCTCTGCCTGAAACAGCTTCTGCACATGGAAGGACAGCAAGCTCTGCAACAAGCAGAGGAGAGAATTCCAGGTGGAGCTGAGACTTCTGTGCTCCACATTTTAAGCAGAGGCCAAAGCACCCCCCCCTGCCTAATTATAATGATTGGTTTATAGGTGAATGTTTGAGGGATAAGGAGTTATTAGTAATAAATGTCTGATTAAGGGCAGGCAGAAAATGCTGCAAGTGTATTTAAACAATCAGGCTAAAACCTTTGAAATTATTTCTGGGCCATTTTAAGGTCAGCATTAGCAGTAGTTTTTGAAGAATTCATTTTCTGCTTTGCTCATCTGCTGTCAGGGAAAGAGGAATCTTGCTATATTCCCTGCTTGTGTGAAAACAACATTTTCTTGCAGTGATGTAGCTTTTATTTGCTCTTCGTGTCCTCGTGTTTCCCAGACTGAGGCAGGATGAGAAGCTGAATATTTGGGTGTGCAGGCAAACGTGGGGAAGTTCCCAGGGCAGCAGAAGCTGAGTGTCTGTGCACACGTGTCTGTCTCCTGTTGTCTGGAAGGAAATGAATGAAAGACGCTTCTCTAAACCCTCCCTTCTTCACTTCTTGCCATAATTACCTTAAATTAATGATTACGACCAAGATCCCCTTGTGTTTCCCACACACATTCACACCTGCCATCCTGAGAGCTGAGGGAGCAGGAATGAGCCCAGCCCCCCCTGAATGCAGAATCAAAGAGATTTATTCAAGGGCTGCACAGATTTGGATGCACGGAGCTCTTCTCTCACAATGGGCTGTGGGCTGGTGCTCAAGGTGATCTTCCCTGAGCCTCATTAAAGTTGTCTTCTGCAGTTAGGCTAAAAAAGGGAGGCTGGTGGTGTCCTGAGCTGTGTGAAAGCAGAAAGGATGGGATTCATCTCTGCTGGCAGCTCTCAGTGAAGTGCCCTGGCTGATGTTGATGCAGAGTGGGGCAGCTCCAGCAAAACCCGCACAGGAGATGCAAACTCTGCTGAATGAGCTCCTAAATATACTGAAAGCCTTCTGAATTACCACGATTGGAGTTCAGTGGGAGCCCAGGGAGACCCAAAGTGCTCTCAGTGAAAGGGATGGGAAGTGAAACCCGTTCTGTGTGTGACCTTCAGATCTGGCTTGGAGTGAGAGCTTTGGACCAGAATAATGGGATCTTGGTTCATGGCTAGGCAGCAGGAAAAGCTCATGCAGGGAGGACTTAGGTGGTCTGTGGCATTCAGAGCACTTGGGCTGAAGGGTGAACCCTCAGAGGTGTAATTATTATTTTTTGTCTTTGCTTCAGAAATTTAGAAAAGACAGACTCACAAAGGGTAGTGTTGGCCACCGTTGCTAAATCCCAATTGTTGCCAGGTTGTCTTAGCCTCTTTAAACAAGTGAGACAATGGAGCTGAAGGAAAAGCACATCCCAAGATTTTCGAAGCCTCTTTCTCTTCAGGCCACACAGGCAGTGTCTGTTTCAGTAGGAAATTCCAGGAACAGGGGACAAAAAATGAGCACAGAGGGAGAGAGGGGAGGCACCGTGCTGGCCCTGGGCTGGCAGCACAGAAAGAAAACACAGAATAAACCCCACAGACAGGGGGGATCTGTGTCCTTTGTGTTTGGTGTTGCCTTTCTGCCTGGGGTTTTTGATATTCCTGATCCTGCTGAGCCCTGCAGCCAGGGCAGGGCTGGGGCTGTGGGCCAGGAGAGCTTTTCTGAGCTGATATTTGGAATATCTGAACTCAGATGGGCTGTTTAGGCTGCCTGTGTTTTCTGGAGTTCACATTCCCTGTTTTCCCTGTCCAAGGCATGCACTGAAAGCAGCAAATATCGAATATTAATTTTATTTCCTGGTGCAGGTTCCTGTCCTAGGTAACCCCACTGAAAGCAGCTGAATTGGGATAGAGGATGGACACAGGAGCACAGAAATTCTTCTCAAAAGAATGATTCTTATCCTCCAAATGTTATTTCCTTTGGTGGGAATTGGTCTGTTCAGCTGCAGATACTCCTCAAACCCCAGCCTTGTGACCCAATATTGCTTTTTTATTAAGCCCTAATACCAGCAGATCGTTTTTAGCCTCCTCCTGCTGAAATCTGCAGCAGAAATCTGCAGCAGGAATATCGGGGTGAGGAGGGGTCTGGAGGATGCTCTCCTGCACAGCTTCACCACTGCACTGCTCTGCACGATTGAAAAGCAGGGAATAAATAAAAATAAATTAAAAATTAAATAAATAAATAAAAATACCCCCCCACACACACACCCCTGGGCGAGCAGGGAGCATTTATTTAAATGATGAATAAATTATTTATTATTGAAATGATCAGGAGGGGCTAAACGGTGCTGCATGGCCTGAGTGAGTGCAGACACCCCCTAATCAAAGCTGACAGCTCCATTGCCTCCTAATTACCGACTGCCAGGGGCGCTTTTTAGGCTATCAGTACTTTTGGGATAGTTTGCATCTAAATTAAAATGGAACTTCAAAGCAGTTTGATGGAGGGAGATGTGTTTCCAAGGAGTTTCAGGAATGTGAAAGACACTCCCTGATTAGCATGGTGCACTGTACCAGCTGGTTGCTACTGTAAAAAAAATAAAATAAAGAGTAGCATCCGTGCTGATAATCAGAAAGTGTGTCTCGAATCCTATTAATTTTCTTTTGAATTATTTATGGGGGTTTTGTTCCAGTCGTGCGTCTCCTTTCAAATGTTTATTTAGTTTCTCCGTAAAGAAAAAAAGAAAAAAAAAAAAAAAAAGGAGAGGAAGAGAGAGAAATCTGGAAAATCTCCAAGGGTTAGCTCACCAGCAATCTGTTTAGATGTCCTCTTCTCAACTGAGCCCTGCTCTGCTAAATATTTATGGCAATGTTTAACAAATAAATGTCACCCACCTCCCCATTTACGGTAAAGCAGAAAACAGAAGTGCTGCGAGGGGGGATTACCTCTTCTCTGCCACGAAGGGAACAGGAATTCCATGACTTGTTAATTCCTGGGGAAAGCAGCTACAGAGCTGCCAGTGCAAACATCTGGCTGTCCACTTTACAGATGTTCTGCCTGGAGGATTTTTTCTGATCCCGTCTCCAGAGAGCAGCAGCAGCAGCAGAGCTCTCCCAGCATCACAGTGCTCTCCCTTTCCTGAGGTGCTGCTCATTTGGAGCAAAGGCAGCTCCTCGGGAGTGGATCCTGCTGTGCCAGCACACACCCAGCCAGGGGAGGGGCTCCTGGACACTTCAGGTGTCCCAAATCCAGCTCAGGTGGCTCCAGGTGGAGGTGGTGGCATTGTCTGAACATCCCTGTGCTCGTGTGCCTGCTTCCCACCAGCTCCTGGGCTGTGATGGGAAGGATTCTGTCACAGAAATCCTTTTCTAGGTTGTTTTTGTCATGCTTCCCCCCTTTCTGCTGGATCCAGCCAGCTCCAAACCCTTCCAAGATTTCATTTAACCTGTCAGACCAACTCTCCCTGTCCAGCAGTGCCTGCATTCCTCACAGGATTGCATTTAAACCACGGAGACCCACAGATTATATTCCCCCAATCTATTTATTCCTGGCTGGAAACAGTGCCTAGATGGAGCACTTCTAAGGGGGATTTATAGAACTTGAAAATTTTATTGAGTCTGATGGCTGTAGGAGAAAGAAATACCAGTTGCATAATTCAGAGCTGCACAGCTTGGCTCCTGTATTTCCAATACTGTCGATTGGGATCTGTGAGGCCTGTCAAGATTTTTCTCAGGATACTGAATCCATGTGAATGCCTCCACACTTATCTGCCTGCCTATATTGTGCCAATCTGTGCGAGTGTGCTGCCTGCAGAATCCATGTAAACAGCTTGTGCTGAGGAATTTGAAGCTTAACTTACCATTAGACCAGTTTTTAGGAGATAACTTTTAGCAAAAAGTATCTAAACTTTTCTGTTCTGATGGACTGGTTCCCACCCTGACAACTTGTGTGTCAGGATTACCTTTTCAAAAGAGCCAATGTTTCCTTCATAGTTTCATTATTTTTGCTTTCCTGCTGTTGCTGACTTTAGATGTTTGTGTTTATTCACGATAATTTATTCATTACTTCATTTGCAGATGGGGCATGTAGTTAATAGCATATAGGAACTCCTTCCAAAAATTCAAACCTGTGAAATGAAACAGGTTCAGCACTGAACCATCCCCATTTTCCAAGGCAGAGCCTTCATTGGCACTGAATTGCTTTGCAGAGGGGAAAAAAGGGATGGCCAGAAACCAACGGATCTCTCATGAAACGTTTTCTGAGGAGGGAAATCTTTTTTAAAAGAAAATGATGAACATTCACCAGCTATCTTCCAAAAATGGGACACTTCATTTTCATGGAGGCCAGGTGGATGTGCAGAAATAGAAAAGCAACACAGACCTGACTTGTCCAGCCATGCACACCTGTCCAGGTACTGCTTGTGCACACCTGAGCTCATTTCAACCCCTGTGAGCAAAATCTGGGCCCCATCAATATTTCAATATCCACCTTTATTGGGGGTGAATGGGGAGGAGCTGTGCAGCACAAACTCAGGTTTTGGTGGCAGCTTGAACTGCAGCTTGGAAGGATTAAAGATCCACACTTGGCTTCCCCAATGCTGCCTGGATTCCTGGAAAATCCCAGGAGGGCCCTGCTCACATCCTGCAGGTGCTGGCACTGCCCACAGGTCACCCGTGCCCCTGTCCCCTCCTCAGATCCCACTGACACCTCCCAGACTGACAGAAATTGTTTCTTGCCCAGTTCTGCTCATTCCTTCTCTCAGCTGACACAGATTCCGTGACCCACTAGCACAGCAGGGTTTTATTTTTCATAATTCAACAGTGTTTCTTCCTGGTAGCATCACCACCACAAATCACTGCTGGGGAAAGCTCTTTTTTACCAAGAACTGACAAGTTATTAAAGAAAAAACGCTTGAAGACATTTAAACAGAAAGCTGGCATTCCCATTTACCTCCTGACAACACATCAGCTGCTCCCAGACACAGGGCAAGGCAAATTTTTTTGGAGCCTCTCTGCTTCACTGCAGTCACTCTCCTTCCTCCACCCCCTTTTCCCTCTTTCTCACTTACCACATGGAAATTCAGAACATTTCCCCAAAAATAGAGTTCAGATCTGAAGGCTGGGGATGTCTGTGCTGGTAACTTGTCATTCCTGACACACTTTTGGTGTTTCCAAAGGGCAGCAGCCAGCTCAGGGCTGTGGGACTGGGCAGCCCCATCCCACGGAATCTCCTGCCTGCTGAAAGCCACCAGAGAGCTCTGAAATGGGGATTGAACAAACTCTGACCATCTGGGACTGCACTTTGGACCTTGTTCCCACTCTCACTTTGCCTTGATTTACCTGCATTTACCTTCTCCCTACCAGCACAGCTTTGAAAATCAGCCCTGGCTGAGTGGAAGACAGAAATTGTGTAGAAATCCCCACGTGTGCCAGGATTGCTTTAACTGTGGCACATCCTCTTTTCATATCTCCTTTTTCCTCTTTGTTTTCTGGCTGCCCAGTTCAAGGGGAAGCCACCACAAAAAGCTGTGTTTGGAAAGGTGTCCCTGTCCAGAACACTCTGCATGCAGTGGGGACACGTGGGATGTGCACAGATCCTCTCCCTTCTGGAATTCTCCCTGACTAAAACATCCCTCAGTTAAATGTTTTAGCCAATAGCAGCTTTTAAGAATTATTTGGGACCCTGGTTAGCTCTGTGTATACACAACCCCTATGCTTTTGATTTCTGTGGCAATTTATTTATATTATACAGCACCTTCTTCAAGCAAATTATCCATATTTCAATGATATTATAAACATATCAATGATATTATAAACATATTAATGATATTATAAGCATTTCAATGATATTATAAACATTTCAATGATATAAGCATTTCAATGATATAAACATATCAATGATATTATAAACATATCAATGATATTATAAGGTTTCAATGATATAAGCATTTCAATGATGATATAAGCACTTCAATGATATTATAAACATTTAAATTACATTATAAACATGCTTACTCTTAAAAAGGAAGCACAGAAAAATTTTTGCCATCTCAAAAGCTGCAGGATAAATCAAACTCCCTATTGTTAATGAGCCACTTGTAACAGGATTTCCTGCCTTTTAGGGGAATGTTTCTTCTAATTGAACTTGGATAAGTGACTTTTAGACAGGCAGATAGGATGAAATCTATCACAGTAGTGTAACTCTGTTCCTGTTGGCATCATCTGAGATTGAGTCCTGGGGAACATATGGAGTGCAGGGAGTGAGAATAGATTCAGTGCTGCTCTCCGTGTCTGCTGCCTGGGAAGTAATTGTAGCAGAAAAAGCAGAAATCACCAACTTGTCCTGGCATGTTCTTCTGCCTGCTTGGATTTATAAATGTAGGTGTCCCTGGGCAGCAGAGGCTTGGCAGTGAGTGAATGCTGACTTCAGGCAGCTCCTCCCGAATGAGATGTGGTGGTGACAACATCCCCTTGTGTCATTTGGCTACCAGGAGCTGCTGTGGGTCTGTTCCAAAACCATGGAATAGCTGTGGTGGCCAGAAGCTCTGTGGCCTGCTATGGCACAGGGTGAACCAATTGAAGATGCTTTGGTGATTATTAGAACAAACTCAGTCTTAAATGCTCTCAGCTGAGTGAGGATAAAGGAAACAGCTTTCCTGTGTCATGGCAGCTTCACAAACCACAAAAAAGCTGCATCTGGTTTTTTTTTTTGGGTGGGCTGATATTGGCCAGCTGGCCAGACACCCACCCAGCCATTCTCTCACTGCCCATCCTCAACAGGACAGGGGAGAAAAAGGGAAAAATCCCGGGGTTCAATATATGGGCAGAGAAATGGTTTAGAAATGACAGGGAACAGGGGGCTGTGGTCAGTCCTTGGCAGCTCCATCCCCTCACAGCCCCTCCAGGCACAAGGGACCCTGCCTGTCACCTGTAGCTCCACCTGGCTGGGCTCAGGGACGTTTCCCACAGCTTTCTCCTCATCCATGCAGGTTTTTCCTGTTGGGAAATGTCCTTTTCCCTGTGCTGGATGCACCGGGACCAGCCTGGACCAGCTCCAGGTTCCCCCCCCCAGAGCCCCTGGAGCAGGAACTGGCAGAGACCTCTCCAGGGTGTGAGCAATAAATCAGTGCTGCATCCCTCTGCTCACTGAGCAGCCAGGCCATGGCTCTGGGGGAGCAGGAGATGGATTTCCTTCCCCCATGGAGGCTGTAGGGAACGAGGGAGCTGGGAGTCCCTGAATGATTGATTTGAGAGCATTCTGCCCCCAGGGGCTCTCTGATCTTACTACTAAATGCACTAAATGCTAATGGGAGGTAACACAGTGTCTGAAGGAATGAGGCACTGGCAGCTTCACATCTCAGAGGGAAGTGCAGGCAGCTCCAGATACTTTGGGAAAATGATGCTGTGACTCCAGCTCAGGGAAGACTGAGCTGGTGAAAATTCTCAGATTTAGATGCTGGGAAACATCACGAGTCAGGATTTCAGTCTCAGCTCCATGGAGATGAATTCAGTAAGAAAATACAGGTGACTGATACAGGAGCTGCTCCCAGGATCAGTTTCTTGGTGGTGATGTCAGGACTGGGTCCCAAATCCTCTGTGGCTCTCTGAGCTCCTCCCAGCCCAGGGACAAGCTCTGTGCAGGGACTCTTGCACCTGCAATTTTTGCTGATCAGCTCAGACACAGGTGAGAACCAAAGCCTGTCCCAACCTTGTCCCTGGGGAGTGTGAGTGTCCCAGCAGGGCTTGGAGCACTGCAGAGGAGCTCAGAGTGGGCTGTGCAAACAGCCAGGGTGAGAGATGGATTCGTGCAGGAGCAGCAGCATTTCAGGCTCAGTTCACCTCATAATTCACCATTAGACACTTCCCAGTTCAACACCCCTTGGATCTGAAATGCAGGAGAAAGAAATGAGCAGTAGGAAGGGGGAGCAGAGCCTTTCCTTTGAGCATGGAAATTATTCTTCAAATGTCTTTGTTGACAGCTGGCGTGGCACAAAATAAACACAGGTCTATTTGCAAGTAAGCAGGAATTACCATAAACAGCAGCTGCTGTATTACCAGAAAACATGTAGCAATAAAGGAATTTTTTCTGCCTTCAGATACAAAAGTAGGGAAAAAGCCTGCATGAAATAATGAGTTAGTTATCCACCTGTTAAGGGTCTGAGCACCCACAAAATGAAAGAACTATTTGTTGGTGGCATAAGTCTTTTTTTGAATAAGAATTTCTGGTACCATTCCTTCTGGCTCTTCATAAAATCCAGTGCAGTATCAAAAATATCTTCTTTGCCAGCTCTTCTCTCTCTCAGATTAGGAGATTTCCTCCATTTCCCTTCTCATTTGCCTTCCTGCTGCATCAGGTAATAATTTCATATTTTTCTGAGGTTGTTTGGATGTGATTTCCAGCTGCCTCTTCCCCAGCTGCATAGAGCAGAAAGGCAAGTCAAACCACGGGGACACAGAATTGTATTTATGACCAGATCACATTCTGCAGGATAAGTTTATGGTCTTTTGTCTCTCTTTCTTTCCCTGCTAAAAGCCAGTTAGGAGCAGACTCAACAGCATTGTCATATTTTAATAAAAACTAATGACCCAACGCAGTGCAATGCAGGAATGGGAGCTGAAGCAATTTTAAGTGCATCGTTTTAGATTGATGATGTTTGGATTTATGGCTTAATCTGCTTCCCATGGAAGGTGCCTTACCTGCCCAATTCCCTGGCAGGCTAAGTTGTGCTCCTGGCCATCTGCAGGTGCTGCTGCAGCCACTTTGGCTTTGGACTTGGGAAACACATCTGCTGGGCATTTGTTTGCAATTGCAGCTCTTTGTGTCTGGAGTTTTCTGCAAACAGGATATTTTATTTTTTTTTTGTTAAATATAACCAGACAAAACAGCCCTATTTAGAGTTTACACATAGATTTACATCTACAAAAAGTCACTTGAACACAAGGCTCAACAGTGAATCGATTTCAGTGTTTCCACAGCAAGTTTGGGTTCAGAGTCAGATCTTTCTTACCAGAAAATTCACTTTGTCTCCTGAGTCAGTAAAAGCAGCTGAGTTAAAACATTTCTCCCACCCCATCAGGACCTGAGTAAATAAATGTGGTCCTTGAGGGGAGGATGAGGGGGCTGTGATGTGTTATGGCCGTGGAAAACTCAGTGTCCAAAGCAGGATGAGAGAGCTCAGGAGTTTCTTGTTTAAGGTCCCATCTTCTTCTCATTCTTTCTCACTATTCCTAAGTTTAGGAACAGGGTTTGTTTTGGGTTCTTTCTGTGTCAATACACACTTGCTTTAGCTGATAAAGGATTTTGGACAATATTTTGTATGGGAAGACTTATGTGGCCTGTGTGGGATGTTTGTGAAACAACACATTTTTCATTTGATCACAGTTTGGTAGTATTTCTTCTGTTTCCACTGTCAGCTTCTGTTTTCAAGGTAAGCATATTTCAAAAGTGTGGTATCATTTCGGTGGGTGAAATAGTTTGGAAGCTTTTGAAGTAAAAAACACACATAAATTTTCCACAGCAGGTTTCTTTAACAAGCAGAGAGAATCAGATCTCACAATTTGCATAAAGATTGGGCCAAGTTTTCTTCAATACCAGTTATTAAACACATTTCTGTTTGGCTGTGGGCTATTCTGAAGGTGTTAAAAATCCAGTTATTTCCATTATTGATGGAGACATCAGCATACCCAACCATGGAGAGCAGAGCAATTTTATTGTGACACCATTCAAAAAGGGGTTTGGGTTTTTTTTTTTTTCTGGAGTCTTATTTTTGAATTCTTTGTGAGAATATTTCATCCACTATATCTGGGTGTGTCTGGGTGTGTCTGAGTGTGTCTGATTGTTTGCCTTCTGATTATCTTTGTATCTCCAAGTTCCTGGGCATGTGAGCCTGTTAATTATGCACAAAGACACCCAGAATCCTTCTTTTCTGGCTCCATAATTAACTAAAATATGTGAAATCTTTACACTCCCGAAGCAGACTTCGTTGTGGTCAAATGCTATTTTATTTTAGGGGAGATAATTTAATCTCTCTCTCCTTACACTCATTCAGATTGATTCTTTCACCTCCTTCAACAACCCCTCATCCCTGAGGAGCTGGGTGGATTCTCCATGGATTGCTCTTGCTGTAAATTATTTTGCATAGGAGCAAAAGCATCTTTGGTCTCCTTGGCTTGACAGTGACAGCAGCATCTGAACGAGATCTGATCAAATCTCAAGTCAAAATGGGGAACATTTGCATTTTCTGTATCTGTTTTATATCAGATATCAATCTGATACCAGATTTAAGTTCAGACTGAAAATAGAAGAGTTAATATCTTGCCAGATTAAGGTTTTCACACTATGCAGAAGAGAGAAAATATTCTGGGTAGGAAAATATGGGAAGTGGGAAAGGTGTGGGAAAGGTAGCAAGAGAACGAGACCAAACCTGAATTCACTGCTGAAGTTTTTCTTTTGATTTTATTAAGTTCAGCATGTTACACTAAAATTTAATCCTTCAGAGGACTCCCTGGAAGATCAGGTGTGGTTCAGCAGGAACAGTGCCAGCATCTGTTCCCTCCTCTGTGATGTCCTAATCCTCTCTTCCCACATCAGACTGGTGGGAGAATAATGTTTTTGGGGATTTTGGAATCAGAAATCTCAGTGGTACACCAGCAGATCTGTCCCAGTGTGAAACCAGTCTGCACACTGGGCTCCTCTCCAGAGTTCATTTCTGTCTGAGCTGCATTTTTGGGGGCTGTTCTTTGTATTTTTTTTTTTTTTTTTTTTGCCTCTCTTTTTTTTTTTTTTTTTTTTTTTTTTTGTCTGTTTGTTTGTTTACCCATCTCCTCCCTGTTTATTCCTTAATGGGAATAAAGGGAATCTCTCCTCTCACTGCACCTCAGGGACCTTCATTCACTTTATTGTGCCAGGAAAACTCCCCAGCAAACACCAAATGGAGCCTGTGCCTTGAACCTTGGTGCTCCCAGCTGCCCAAAGCCCCCCTTGCCCATTTCCATTCCCTGGGTGCTCCCTGAGCCCCTCACCCTGCTGGGATGTCCCTGTGCCATCAGTGCCTCCCCCGGGAGCCCAGCAGGGACAGGGGTGGCACAGGGCAATTGCTTTGCCCACATTTTGGCTTTTCTTGATCTTTTGTGCTTTCCCTTCCACTCTGCCAATCGTCCAGCCAAGGTTTTTATTGATCTCCCTTCAGAGAACAACTTCACCATCAGATGGGAATTCACTGCTGGTTTTATTTTCATGAAAAACCCCAATTGTCTTGCTGGGAGTGTGCCAGCCCCTTCTCATCTGCCTGTTGTGTCAGACCCAGCTCGCAGGGATTGTGCCACCTCTCACTGTCCCCTCTGCCCCCGGTGTCACAGCCAGGCTGGGAAGGAGGCCCCTGGAAAAGGGAGAGCAGCAGTGGCTGGAGAATCCCTGAAGGAAATATTAAACAACGAGCATTTCTGAAACAAAGATCTCCACTAGCCTCACCACGGGCACTGGCTCTGCTGAGATATTATTCATTTTAGGCCCTGAGTGGCTGAAATAGCAGATATTACCTCTTGCAGAAATGCTGCCTTCCTGATCTGACTGTCCAAACTTGGGTTTCCCTCAGTGACAGCACAGGGAACAAACCCTCTCCTGAAATCCCACAGGAGCAAACCGTGAGGAGAATCAATCTTATCCAAAACTAAAAATTATTAAATATCAAGAGTCACTTTTCTGGTAGAGGAATATCCATATTTCCTTTTTCACACGAAGCATGTTGATCAGCTCCTGATTCTTTAACTTTGCTCAGACTCTTACACAGAACTGCTGTGTCTGTTTAGACTCTTATTTATATTTATTGTCCAGAGGCAGTGAACATTCATCATTTGTCTCCTAGGGCTGGTGGCAGGCACTTAGAGGGTGAGAAATGTTTTGGATAATTACTCTAAGGTGCTGCATAGAATTCCACAGTGGGACTTTAAAACCATTTGCCTGTGTCCAAACCTCAGTCCCACGGCCCAGGGAGGGATTTGTCACCTGAACATCCCCAGTTCCTGTGCTCAGAGTCAAGAAGAAACTTGGAGGAGGAAAATCAAAGCACGCTGCTCTTGTTGGGAAAACTTTCTTCCCTTTCATGTTCAGTGTTTGTGCCTGGACCTCTCCCACTAATCAGCTTTTAATGACTGCTCCCACTGCTGCCACAGCAGCTGATGCTTCGTGCAGCCTTTGTTTCCTGGAATAAAATCAATTAAGCTCCTCGTTTCTCTGACCCCATCTTACACTCAGGCTTAGCACAACAACTGCAGCACATTTTGGCCCTGGTTCTTTGATAATTTTGGTTCTACAGGCACTGCAGCAAGGCAGGTGTCAGTGCAGGGATTAATTCAGTGCCACACGATGTGTGTGTGTATTTAAAGTCTGCACCGATCTAATTATTACACTTACATGCCTCACTTTTGCAAAAACCATTTAATGAGCCCATGACACCTTTCAACAGCCTTCTTGAATATTTTTGTTTGGTGAATATTCCAATGGACAAAGTGATAATTTTATGGCAGGCAATTTTGAAGATTTTCACAGACTTAAAATACCGAGCTGTTGGAAAGATGCTTCTAGAAGACAACACTAAACTTCTGTTGCTTGTTGAAATACTTTGTTTCCAAATTAACTTCAAGAAAGTTGAGCATTTCAAATTAAAGTTGTTTAGAAGATGAGCTTTTGTAGAAAGATTTTTTTTTTTTCTGTCAAAACTGCTTCAACTTATTTTGGGCCAGCTTTAGAGAAAACATTCTTCAGTCACCGTGGCTGATGGCATGAGCACTTCATTGCTGGAGAGAAAAATCAGCTCTGCCCTTTGCATTTTGTTTAAAAATTGCTTTTTAAAATGACTTTAAGCAGGTTATGGGACCTAATTGATCAGCTCCTGCAATCTCTTGCTGCTAATTGGCTCGATGGGAGGTGATAAAGGGAATAAGAAGAGGAGGCACTCTGTACCAGAGATCCCCTTTGCTCATCAGCTGCACCATCTGTGGTCCTGGCAGCAACCAGGAGAAGAAAAAGGCTAAAGGAGCATCTGAGCTCAATTTGCTCAAAGAAAGGTCCTATCCTACAACTATCGAGATTTAATTAAAAAATGAAAAGAGCAGAACCAAACTGAACTGCACACTTGGTCGTGTTATCACCAATCCTGCCTTGGCAGTTTCTGGAATATTGAATAAATTGCTGTGCTTGCTGTGATCGCCTCTGTTGAGAACATCAGTGACATTTCACTTTGAAAACGGAGTTCATTGTTCACCCCAAATGGGATTTTCTGAAAGCCACACTTCCCTTTCATGTCTGTAAGCAACATTTTCAAAGAAGTTCGTAAATAATTGGACAGAGCTATTCAGGGGACTGAGTTGTCTTCAGGAAAGTCTGGCCTTGTTTATGTTTATTTTACATTCTTGTAAAATGAAGAGAGAACCTCTGGATTACCTCAGGTCCTGCCTCTCTCCCTTACAGGAAATCCCAGGGATAGGTTTGACTTGCTTGAGTTCACCAAGGAGAAGGAATTTCTCAAAATCCAAGATGGAATCACAAATCAGAGCCCATCACTGCCCAGCCCCTGTTTTCCCAACACAAGGACACCAGTGACCCAAACCCAGGAGAATGGGCATATATCTGATAATTGTGATGAAATAACTGTGAAATACCAGACAAATAATAATAATCATAAATACATAATCTAAATACAGTGTTCCAGGCTGAAACATGAAGATTTTTGGTTTTCAAAGGCAAAAAGTCAATTGCACAAGTGCCATGTGAGACTGGCAGCTGTGCCTGTGCACTCTGGGCAGTGTTTCCTTTCCAGTCTGGACTGGGATGTGTTTGCCACAGCCTGGGCTTAAAATCTCTGTGCAGCAGAGCCTGACAAAGAGCTCCAAGTGTCTGGGGCTGTGGTGTTGGTGGAAATGCTGCTGGATTGTGCTCAAGAGCGAGCACAGAGGGACAGCAATGCTCTCATTAAATCCTGGATGGCTCCCAGGAGACTGTGGGAATAAGGGAACTGTGGAAATGATTTGATCAAATCTTTCCTCAACCAGTCCTGGGTCGGTGTCTTCTGCCCAGACCCTCCCTGAGAGGAGCCAAAGAAGGACAGAGGTGACAGGGACATTTCCCTGCACAGTCACTGACACTGTGCCTTGGCTGCATGTTCTCTTGAGTGCTCTGGCCAGCTGGGCTGCTGCTTTCAGCACTGCAGAGCTGTTCTGTTGGTAGGCAGCGTTTTCAGTGCAGAAAGAAGCTGCTTTTGTCACCAGCTCCTGCTTTTGTCACCAGCTCCTGCTCTCAGGTGCTTTTGTGTCTCCCTGAGCCAGAGTTCTGCTGCCTCTCAGCACAGAGCCAAGTTCTAATTATTTCCAGACACGTATCTTGAAAAGTCTTCTTGCTTAGGCTCTGACACGAGCTGTAATTATGAGGTGGAGCAAAGCAAAAACCCCGTGTTTTAAAGAGGAGTTGGGTTGGGATTGTTCTCTTGATGCTGGGACTTGCTTTGGTGCACTAACATCCCACGGTGCAGCTCCTGGAATTGTTGCAGGGCCTCCCAGGCTCCTCAGAACTGCACCCTCTGCTATCAGCAAGACATGATCTGCTCTGGACAGGTGCAGGGACAGTTTTTGTCTCTTCTGCAGACTGCAGGAACTGAAAAGCGAGCACAGAAAATTCATAGGAATATTGCTGGTGGTATTTAACTCAGCCTGGAAATTGAAAACAAGGACAGATAATTCTGTGGCTGTAACAGAAGTGATGTTTTAACACTTTAGGCATGACCACGGAGCTGGAAAAGAAAGGTTTGTGATTTGGAGCATCAAGGATATCTCAGCACTTCCTGGTGCTCCAGAACTGATGGAGCAATGCTCAGCAGATCCTGCTCTGCCAGTGCACAAGAGCTGATGGAATTTCCTCTCCTTCCTCTGCATCCTCCCATGATGTTCAAATCCTGCTTACTCTTCCCTAGGGGATGGCACTGCTGACAGAAATGGGACTTTCTTGCCAAATTTCACCCAGAACAAACCTCTTCTCCTTTTTTCTGTGTGTTTCTGCCTTCCCACCCTCACTCACATCACGAGGCCATCAAAGGAATTGGATCACTTGTTATTCACACCTTTTACTCAAAGCTTCTCTAAACAGTATAAATCTTTTTGTTTTCCTTAATTAACCTTAAACTTTTCAAGTCTGTTTCTTTCTGAAGTCCCTGGAAGCGAAGTGACAGCAGTAATGGGGCTATTCTGGATTCTGATCATTATATTTCTCTAAAAATAAAAGCTCAATATGAGATTCATTTAGAATTGTGCACCTGGGGAAGCTCTGATTACTGCCTGTGGTATTCAAGGCTATTAAAATATTCACAGAGCAAGTGCCTCTGGCAGCCAGGGAGGATTTCAGCTCCTCGTGGGTGGAAAGCAATAAATGTGTGACTCTGCTGCCATGGCACAGGCCTGGCTTGCTTAGGAGGGTGGTGTGGCTTAAGTGGTGAGGCAGATCCCAAATCCAGGAGTTCCTTTACGAGGCATTTCAGGTTGTGAAGTTTTCCTTGTCCTCACAAAGAAACAATTTGGCCACTGGAGCACCTTGAGCAGCAGGGCTTGGTCAAGGGGACCCTTTTGGTGATGAAGGAGGTTTGACCCATTCTGGAATTTCTAGGTTTGGCCTCACTGTGAACCCTAAGATCAAAGCACTAAAAGAAATCTGATTTCCCCCAGGATTTTTTGGCAGTCTCTTTGGAGCTGTGTGTTTACAAGGATTTCTGCAAATCCACTGGAAGTGTTGTACTTTCCATGAAAATGCCAATGCCTGCTCGTGCCTTGGAGCACTTTCCTCCTCTCTTACCCAGTACAACACAAAGCCACGAGGATCAGGACCACTTTTATATTTGCTCTTTTCAAGTGGAAGCTGTAGAAAAGGGCACTGAATAAATATTTGTTGTCTCACTTTCAATAACACTAAAGCCATGTCAATACACTGAAAGGAAAGCTGGGATGTGGCTATGGCTGGGAAAAGGAAGGAATCCACGTGGGGAGGAGGCAAAGGATGGGTCCAGAGGAAAATAAAACTGTCCAGAGGAAAAAATAAAACTGTCCAGAGGAAAAAATGAAACTGTCCAGAGGAAAAGCAGGCATTCAGAGGGGAACTGTGGGCTGGAACAGTTTGTGCATGTGTCAGAAATGGAAGTTCACTCAGGTTCACACTGCACTGGGTTCTTGTTTGGTTTCAGTTGAGTTAATACTCAGTGTTTACTATTTGGCTTTGTAGAACTCAAGCTCTTTTAACACAGTTAAAAAACTTGAGGAAGTCCAAGGTGTTGCCTTTTCACATATTGAACCATAACAGTGACGAAGAAGAAAAATTATTTATTAAAGTCCCCTCTCCTTCTCTTATTTAGGCACTAGAGAGAGCTAAAAAAACTATTAAAATGCAATAAAGTTCAAGCAGAAAAACAAACTAAAGAGCTGAAACATAATTATCTCTCCCTGCAAATGATGCACAAGCAGCATGTAAAGCTACCAAACAAATGATTCGGGTAATTTGATGGTGTGTGAGGATACTGAGGAGATTTAGAGACAGGACCAAAGCACATCAGATGAAACAGCACCAACACCATTGAAAATGAACTCAAAAATGGGTTTGTTGTGTAGAGTAGTCCTAATATTCTCTGGGGGTTAGCCTATCGTTTTTAACCTGCCTTAATTCAATATTAGGCACGTGTGTACTTTGTACTTCAGGGCTAACAAATGGGAATTTTGAAAAGCTTTTGCTTCAAATGACTTTCCAAGCACAATAAGCAAAGGAGCTCATCCTTCTCAGCTAATTACCATGGATGTGGGCTAACCTTGCTCTTGCTGTTGGGAGGAGAATAATTGTCTGAGAAGCTTCCATCATTTCTCTGAAAATATCTTTTCCTTTCCACTGACTGCTCACCTTTTCAGCCTAAATATTTATTGGTTTGGGTATGGGGGTGATTTATTTCTATTTGTTTTTAATTTCCTTGTGCAGTGTTTCAAACAGTACCACCAGCCATGAATGGATTGCTGTTAAATTACGTAGAGGTGCCACATTGCTCTGGAGTGCACGTTTTTGATGAGGTTATTAAAACTTCCACAATACAAACTGCCATAGCAACCAAAACCATAAATCCACAGCCTGTTCCAAGCTCTGGAGTATGGAAATAGTTCAGAGCACTCACACACACAGCTCGTGTGCTCAGCTCACACTTCCTCACTGTCCTCAAACACATCAGCAGCATTGCTCCTCCATCTCCCAGCCAGGCAAAAGTCAGCACTTTGTTCTTTTTATTTTTATGGGGAGTGTTTGATCCGGCTCCAGCCCTTGCTGGTGACTTCCCCTGTGACCTTTTGGTGATAATTGGAGTGTCACCCTTAGCCAAAAGCAGGGGAACAAATGTGTGAGCAGGGCTGTGTCTGCTGGTGATGGTGGAGTGTGGCTCTGGCTTTGGCTCCCATCTCAGGCCTCATAAAACAACTTCTAATTTTTGGTTTCGTGTTTTAAGAGCTCTGTTTTTTTGGAAATGGCTCTGTAGTGCAAGGTGCTGTAAAAATGCTGTAAATCCTTACTTCATAAACAGGTGTTAGTTAGGAAGTCTCAGCACGGTGCTGGAATGCAGGAATTTCTCCTTTACAGCAATGGAAAAGTTGGAGGCAGAACCAGGACGAGGAGAACTGCTTCCATTTCCCCCCCACCACCACCACAGATTTCACAGCAGTTATTTATTTCACTCCTAAAAAATACACCCAGCTTTTTTACCAGCATCCAGTAAAAAATCCACCTGGGTGACTGCAGGAAATCCCACTGGCAGCTGCCCTGTGTGTGAGGAGTGAGGAGTGATGTGCCACCTTTCCTCTGTGTGCTCGGGTGACCTTGGGTTTGTATTTAAAAATGAGCTTTTAGTGCCGAATGGTTTGGTTGGAGGTGAAGGATGTGTCTGCAGGAGCAGGGAGGGCACAGAGCTCGGGGGGTTTGGGGGCTCTGCTGGTTATTGATGCAGTAATTTCCCTGGAGTCAATAGCACAGAAGTGAGAAGGAGTGACCTGGGTGAAATCCTTGCAGGGCCAGCGAAGCAGTGGGGGCATTATTTGATAACTCTGTGCTTTATGGGGCAGCTCTGCACTCCAGGGTTCGTGTGGTTGATGAAGGGAACCCTGCTAACAATGCTCCTGTCTGCTTTGTGCTGTGCAGCCACTCTGCAGCTGCTGAATTGAACCTGGAAATTCTGCTCCCACTTCCCCCAGCCCTCCCTTTGTGCCCTGCTGGTTTTTCCACTCCTCTGAAATCTGCTGGGGGCTGATTCCCCCAATGGAAGTCCAGGTGTTTGACACTGCAAGGGTTTGAATTGTCAGCTCTGCACCTGCTGGAAATGAGCACTGTCCCTTGGGCAGGCAAGGACATCCAAACTGCAGCAGGCAACGAGTTTGGACTCAGCTTTGATCAAAATAGACACTGCACATCTCCCCTTCATGATTTGATTTAGTGATATGTTATATAAGTATGTATAATAACCATCAGTGAGGTGTTACAGTTCCCCTGGCTCAATCATAAACAAGAAAACAAGAATCAGGATTCCACAGCAAAGTACATTCTTTAGAACTTGCATAATCTGTTTTTATATGGAGCACATAATCAGATTTGTGTCATGGAAAAAAAGTGCTAATCTTAAACATTTTATACCGTTTCAAAATGTAAGTAGTTTTAAACTGTTTCTTTCTTTATTAATAGAAGATAATTCAGCTTCAGAACAAATAGCAATCCTAATCTGCAGGAACTGTAACGTGGCAGATTGTGTCCCACAGCTCATTTGCTTTATCCCTGTGCCTAAATAGCAGCAAATAACAGAACAAGTCTCCACTTGTTGAAGGCTGAGGGAAAAACCTCCTGGCACAGAGGATCTGCATGCAGTCAGAGCTGCTGATGTGTTTTACAATTATCATCTCAAATTCCCATTTCCCCAGCACTTCTACCCTCCAGTAGGAAATTGCTCTGATTTTACTCTGTAAAGAAAGTCACTCTTGTCATAGCTGAAGCCCGAGATATTTTTTTTTTTAATTACAGTAAATGATCCAACTTGCCCTTCTCTTGATTTCCTGTGCAAGTGAGAAAGCAATGCCACGTTCCATTTCTTTTCCTGGCTTTAGGAACCAGCAAGAACATCCCCTCTTCTGCAATACCGGGGGAGAAAAAGTGAGTTTTCAGCCAAAATTCCAACTATTCTATTAGCAAAATTAAAAAAAAAAAAAAAAATCTGTTTGTGCCAGACTTGTCATAAATTGTTGTGACAGTGAAGGAAATGTTGTTATTCCTTCTCCTGAATCAAGGAACTGAAGCACTGCCCCAGCAAAGCAACCAAAATTCTGCACTAAGGATTTCCAGAGAACTGAAATGAACTCTGTCGTGGTTGTCAGGAATGGAAAGAGGACATACAGAGCCACAAAAAGGATATTTCTTTCTTTTAAGAAGCGTGGGAGGAACTTTAGAAAGTGCAGAGCAGCAGCTCTGACTTTTCTCCTGGATGAAATGGTAGAAAAACTGTAATAAACAGACTTGATAGACACCCAGATAAATATCCTGGGAAAGAGACAACATTGTTTTTGTAGAGGGAAGTCATATTTCACAAACCCATTAGAGTTTTTGGATAGAATCAATAAATATGTGAAGGGTGATCTGGTTTGTGCTGCATTAGATGGATTCCCAAAATCTTCCTGGCAAGATTCATCAGAAAAACTTTGCAGATAAGTGAGCTGCCATGGGCTGAGAGGAAGGCTTGAAGAAATAGGAAACAAAGGAATTTTTTGGGTGTTTTGTAGTGTTTTAATCTCTTATCCCTACTTTGAGCAGGGTTGGAGCAGGTGACCCCTCAGATCCTTCCCATCCTAAATTTCACTGGGATTTTGTGGGTGAGGAAACTGCACAGAGGGAATCAGGGGAAAAGGGACAGGATTGCATCACTGGTGCCAAAACAGGACCCATGACACCAGGCTGTCATCACTGCTTAAGAATAAAATGCTTTTTCTGATTCAAACTTAAAAATACATACATCAATATATATTTCTATATAAAATGTAATGCTTTGTCCTTAACTGCATGGTCCTATTGAAGCCTGTCAGTCTCTAGAATAACTGAGACTGCAGACTGGAAAAGCTTTGAAAGGGAAGAAATTGGTGTTTTGGGAGAAAATTGTTGGTCCCTCCAACCTGATTTTCATGCTGGTGCAATGAATGAAATGATCATAAATTCTAACCCAAGTTCATAGGACCATCCAGGTGATGGAGGTGACTGTCTAGGGCAGTTTTCTCTTGATTTTAATTGGGATAGGAATGTTTGGAGAGGTTTGTCAGAGGGCCTGGGTTGTGGGGAAAGGTGGCAGCTGACAAAAGGGATTGTCACACTGAGACCTGATGGTGCAGGCAGGGGTTAAAAGGAACATGATGGGACTAGAATAATTCCAGAGAATTCTCTAACATCACAAAACACTTTATTTTCCTTCCCCCACAGTAAACTTGAACGATGTTAATGACAGAAAATGAGATCCAGCAGGTGTAAACTACAGCAGTTAAATATTCATGAGGAAAGGAAAAGCAGAACTGAATTTCAGCTCGGGGTCAGCACAGGGTGAGACTCTTCAGGGCACTGAAGCAGAATATCTGTCAGGATATTGTAAGAAAGTGGTGATGGTCGAAGTGAATTTATTGATAAAACCACGAGGAAGGCACTGATTGGAAACTGCTCTTGGAATGTGGCTGCAGCATTTCCAGGGATCAGGAATTTGGTGCCCCAGAATTCACAGGAGATCTGAAGATCAGGGTCAGGGGCTGCCTCCTGACCTGCTGCACTTCCCTGGGGTGCCTGGGCACGGTGATAAACCTGCAGCCTTCAGTTCAATGTCCCAGAACAGACCCATTCCCCCAAAGCCTGAGGGGTGGCTCTTCTCCCTGATTTCCCTCTGGAAAGCCATCCTGAAAGGGATAAAAGAGTGAGATCAGCCATTCAGAGTCAGCAAAATAAGCTGGAGGATTTAAAATGAGACCTGGCTCTGTGGCATGATTGGGTAAAAAAAAAAAAAAAAAAAAAAGCTTTTTTTTCCCTGGAAGCAGAGCAGGACTGGGTGCACTCAGGTCTCAAATGTCCCCTTTGTGCCTGGGGACCATGGGGGGATGTGGCCAGGGGCTGCTCCCCAGCCCGGGTGCACAGGGCAGGATGGCAGGCACTGCCAAAGGCTCAAAGAGCAAAATTTCACCTCACGTGGCCCAGAAATGCTTTGTGAATCCGGTGCTCATTGCAGCCAGTGCAGAAGGGTTCCTGCTCCAGACTTTCCTGTGCATTTCAGGAGCAGCTCCTCCTCAGACATCTCTGAATGCCAGCTCACTAAAAAGCGGGGGAGGCTCCCATCCCCACAGTTTGAAATTGTTATTTCATTTTTTGCCATTGTAGAAGCTGATATCAGACACATTCCAGGCCTAAATGTGCATCAGAGCCTTCCTAAGAAAGCAGAATTCCCCCCCAAAGGCAGGAGGAACTCTATTTGTAAGGATTGGAATGACCTGGGGGTCTTTGGAAGTGTCACTGGGTTCAGTTTAAAGCAGCTTTTTTCATCTGGTAACCTCAGCCAGTGTGCATCCACGGAGGAAAGGAGACAAATTCATTCTCTAAATGTTAATACACAAAAGAAATGAGAAAAACTGACCCCGTCCTTGAAAGATCATTACAGTGAGTTAAATCACAGTGTGACATCTGAGGAGTCAGAAATGGAGCTGTCATCAAGAGAGTTAAACCAAAAAAAAAAAAAAAAAAAAAAAAAAAGTTCTAGAAGGAGTCGTGGCTCTCCTGGGACTGCAGATATTGCTGGAGAATATTGGCTTTGTGTTCTGGCTCTGCTCTACATGGGCAGTGCTCGTGTGCCCCAGCCAAGGTGCCCAAAGCCCTGAGTGCTGAGGATGTTCCCTCCTTTGTGTAATTTAATTTTGCAGGAGCTGCTGAGCTCTGTGTAACCCAGCCACAAATGCAGCCAGACCTGTCCTTCTGCTCCCCCACTCCAGGGTTATGGAACACTGGGGAGAGAAATGGAGCACTTATGGCAAAATTTTCAGCCCGTTTACAATTTTTGGACGAGTGTTAGTTAGAGGCAGAAGGCTGGAAACAGTGGGGATTATCTTACATTTATATACTGTTCCAAAGGATTCCCAAGCATGTTATAAAACTAAATGGGATTTTTCAAGAGTGAGTTTTAGATAAGAATAAAATCTGCTGGGGAGGGAACAAATCAGATGGAGAAAATCTATTGACCCATTCTTCAAAATATGTGCAGAGAGTAGTAGGATTATTTCTCTCTCTGCTGATAAAGACATTTGCCACTCTCATTTTGCAGTTTCCATCAGAAGACTTTCAAACACTTGCAGGGGTTGGATGGCATTGCCCTGTTCTTGTGGAAAAGGAAACTGAGGCAGGGGAGTCAGGATGGCTTTTACCAAGGCTGGAAATCACTGCAGAGGCAGGAGGAATATCCTGATTTTCCCAGGCCCATGTAAAACCTTCATCTCCTGTGGGGCTGGCTTTTGGATAATGGAGGGCAGATTTAATTGTATAAAAATCTGTGTGTGTGAGCAGGAATTAATGGAGAAGGGGCACTGGAGCTCCTGGATGGCTGCAGGCTGTGATCCCCATTTCTGTGTGACACTCACCCCATTTGTTTTACCTTTGGGGCAGCAATTGGGAATCAAGCAGTGTGTGCTTTTCCTTGTCCCTCCA
The DNA here is from genome assembly GCF_052056855.1 of Sturnus vulgaris. Classification (NCBI taxonomy): domain Eukaryota; kingdom Metazoa; phylum Chordata; class Aves; order Passeriformes; family Sturnidae; genus Sturnus; species Sturnus vulgaris. The sequence goes on from NC_142261.1 coordinate 1,374,951, forward strand.
GCATTGGATTCCCAGTGTGGGTTGGACACCCCGGACACATCAGCTACTGATCCAAACACTGCTCCAGCTGTTCCAGCTGCTCAGGGTGAGCCCACCCTGCCCTGGCTCAGTGGGAGGAGGAATTGTCATGGGGAGGGAGTGCTGTCCTGTGCTTTTAGAAACGGGGGCTATTGTGCAGGAAACAAAAGGGATTGTTTCCACAGCTACTTAGGTTCCATCAGGAAATTGCTCCTGGGAATTACTGGAAATCAGAGGGTTTGTCCCCACTCAGCCCTTGGATTCTGTACATAAACTCTGCTTTTGAAACCGAGCATTAAAAAATGAGATGCTTTTGTGTACAGATCTCAAGTTTTCTGGGAAGCAAGAGTGTGTGACTGAAAGCAAAGCGAAGGATGCACAGGATAGGGCAGTTCTGCTTGAAAATTCAAATTGTTTCTCGGCAGCTCAGCATTATTTTACAGAAATTCTCTTTCACGAGATTTTCACCTGTACTGTGGCCAGTGGCATCTCAGAAGCACCTGCATTGACAGCAACAGGAGGATGAGTTATTCTGGTGGCAAAACATAAAGCACGTGACAAAGTGCAAGCCATTATGACAATCTAAATATGAAATGTATTAGGCAGTGTTGCAATAGATCAGAATCAGTAGGGACTTTGTACTTTGGGGGAGGATTTGACCCCTTTTTTTTCCTGAAGAAGAACCTTTCTCTTCCTGGCACGATGCTCCCCTTGGGAATGCTTACACATTTTGAGGCACTGAATATGCTCAGAGATAAAATAATAAGTGATTACACACAGTGCATTTTTATTAACACTGCGGTAATGCAGGTCACCTTCAAAACCAGCTTCCTTTTAGGAAATGTGGAGAATGGCAATCGAGCCTAGGATTGGAGGCAAATTATTATCTGAAATGCTCACTGTCTGTTTTGTTTTTATAAAATAATAATGTTGGAATAAGTCTTCTTTTAATGATACTGAAGGGAGGTTGGAGGTTTCCAGATAAGAGGGAAAAGTTGGCATGCAATTTTCAAGCAGGATTTGGGAATTATTCAGAGTTCCATATAATCCTTGATCTCCTTTGTAAAGTCCTGGGGCTGATACTGTTAGTCCTATTTTACAGATAATGAGAAAGTGGCATGGGGACTTAATAACTTGCCCAGGAAGTTCAGTCAAATTAATTGATAACACAATATCAAAACAGAAGTGGATTCAGCCCCCACAACTTGGAGCAGAGAGGTTTCCAAAGCCTCGTTTCATTTTGAGTGAGAAACTGCATCTGTTTGTAGAATTGCTGCAAAGGATTTATGGTTTAACATGTTTCCCCTCCAGTTCTGTCTTCCTGCCTTGTTTGGGACACAAATTCATGGATTTGTTTGTCTTTTTGCTGCTTGTGTGGTTGCTTGGTTGTATTTTGTGTCTGGAGAACAGCTGCATGCACAGGAATACACCAAGATTTGGGGGAATTCGCCAAGATTTGGGGGAATTCTGGGCCAGCAGCACAGAAGTGCTCACCTTCAGAAATGGCTGTGGAACCAATTAATAATAAATTCTTGGTATTGGCAGCTGCTGTGCAGTTTTCCCCAGCTGTTCCTCACACTTGGACATGCCATGTGTCTTCAGTTCAGTTCTGATTTACATAAGTTCACCCTAAAAGCAGACAGGATACTTGTCCATGTCCTTTTGGATGGAATATGGGAAGTTCACTTCGAGGTGTGACAAACTGCTGCTTTCCTGCCTCCTTGAGTGTCTTAGTGTCAAGTTTCAAATTCCACGTTAACCCTCTGTGAAACACTTATAAAATCAGTCAAAGCATTTGAAAATTTTGCAGCCAAACCCGGGGTTTAATTTCCTGAGCTGAGCTCTGGTGGTACCCCCTTGTCACCCCCTGGAAGGTGACCTGCAGGGGTGGCCCGTGCAGAGAGATTTCAGCATGCATTTCCCAACCTGCACCATCCCCTCAGTGCTGATGGGCAGCTGATGGCTTATTCCACAGCACAGACTCTGATTTTATTAAAAAAAAAATAAAATTTAAAATATTCTCCTGTCACTTTTAAAACTGCCCAAACCTTCCAGAATAATGAAGAGCAGATGAAAGGGCTGCTGGGTTTGTAGGATGAGGCAGCTCTGCCATTCTGATGTTCTCTGCTGGGAATTGCAAGAAGCCCCTGAGTTCCCCTTTTCCCAGTTGTTGAATTCCAAGAGCTTTGCTGCCTGACTGGATCTGTCCTTTCTCCTTCTCTCCTGTTCATCTCCACTTGCACGTGCAGGCATTTGAGCCTCCATCCCAAGACTGGGCTACCAGGTTTGCTCTCCTTTGGGGATTTTTGGTGTTCTCATAAGAACTCTTCAGGAAATATTTGTGGGATCATACCAGTCCTTCTATAGCAGATGTTTATGGGATCATACCAATGTTCCTACAGATGTTTTTGGGATCATACCAATATTCCTACAGGAGATGTTTAAGGGATCATACTAACCCTTCTATAGGAGATGTTTTTGGGATCATAATAACCTTTCTATAGATGTTTATGGGATCATGCCAACCCTTCTACAGGAGATGTTTATGGGATCATAGCAATGTTCCTACAGATGTTTATGGGATCATACCAGTCCTTCTATAGGAGATGTTTATGGAATCACACCAGTGTTCCTACAGATGTTTTTGGGATACCAACCCTTCTACAGGAGATGTTTGTGGGATCAATACCAACCTTTCTACAGATGTTTTTGGGATCATACCAGTATTCCTACAAGAGATATTTATGGGATCACACTAATGTTCCTACAGGAGATATTTATGGGATCATACTAACCCTTCTATAGGAGATGTTTATGGGATCATACCAACCTTTATAGGAGATGTTTATGGGATCATAGCAATGTTCCTACAGATGTTTTTGGGATCATACCAACCCTTCTATAGGAGATGTTTTTGGGATCATAACAACCTTTCTATAGATGTTTATGGGATCGTGCCAACCCTTCTATAGGAGATGTTTATGGGATCATACCAATGTTCCTACAGATGTTTATGGGATCATACCAACCCTCCTACAGATATTTATGGGATCACACCAACCCTCCCTCTGCTGGGGCCCCCCATGCTCCAGGGTTGTTTGGGCCCAAGGGTTTGCTCACCAAAATGCACGAAGGAGCTTTTACCTCTGCAATGCTGCATAGAAATCTGAGAGGACTGCTGTCTTTCACAAAGGGAGGAATGAAATTTTCTCGTCTTGTTTAGAAGATTTCTTTCTGATTATTCTTTTTTTTTTCCTTTTTATGATACTTCAGGTTAAATATATATATATTTTAAGTTGTTTGCACGTGGCAGTTTTCACATCTGAGGGAGGATGGACGTGGATTATGAGGATTTTTTTCCAGTAAAAGTCTCCCTGACAATCCGTGACAATCCTGCATTTATATCTTTTCTATTTCATTGCTGTTTACACTCCCCACCTCTGTTAAAAAAAACAGTGCTGCAGAATGTGAGTTTTCTAAATCTCAGGATAACCTCAGGGAAAATTCAATAGATTCATTCTTTAACACCCTCACACAAAATACAAATGCTCAACCCCCAGCTTAAGCTGCCAGACTGTTACAAAACTCAACTAAAACTGAACATTAGCAAGTGTGCTCCTCACACACACACACACACACTGAAAAAAATTCTCAATTTTGGTGGAGATGAAAGTTATCATTATTTGAAGACAACACACAGCATCAGTGTGTGTTGAACTACATCCACCAGGGTGGATTTTGATTAAGTAGGCCAAGAGCAATGGAAAAAGGAGAAATTCTGTTGAGCCTCTGGATTTCTGTCTCCTGCAGACAGAGGGGTGGGCGAGCAGCTGCCTCCAGAGATGAGTGCAGGGCTGCTCACATGGATTAAAGGAGCCCAGGCTTTGCTTTTCTCTTGTTCAGGGGAAAACAGAGCAAGGAGGAAGCTGAGAGAGGAAATATTACCAGCCCCCTGCAGGTCCAGGTTTTATTTGTTCAGCAGGGAAGTGTCCAGTCCCTCTGCGATTAACTGAGAGTGTGGGTTTGGAAAAAGCTAAAAAAGATTTGAGAAAACTCAGCTTTGCAACCCAGCAAATGCCACACCAGTATTTCACATACAATTGGAATTCTTTGATTAACTTGTTCTTGCCTCAGTGCCATTTCTTTGTGAGGAGAATTGAAGGAATGCTGAAAAGTTCAGGGCATTCCATTAAAATCATTGCACATCCATGAATTTATCACATGGGTGCAAGTAAAAATCTGTGAGAATATTTGCTGAGCTTCCACTTGCCCAGTTGATGACCGAGGATATCAAAACCTTTTTCTCCAGGATGATTCCCCTCATCCTTCACCCCTTTAACAGTCAAGACCACGGGATGGTCCTCAGGGCTTGACCTCAATTTCAATCCAGTTGGAAGGGATTTTGGAAACTGTTCCATTATTTTACAAAATTGTTTCTTTGTTTCCTGGTAATTGTCCCTTTGTTTCCAAGGTAAACTTGAGAAGGCAAAATCCAATTTACCATGGTAAGGTTACAAAAGGAAGATTTTGAGGAATGGATAAATAAATATACCCAGTGCCTTGTGTAATGTGAAACCCATATTCTCACCTGACAAAGTAAAAGATCTACTTGGAAATGCTCAGATTTGAGAGGTTTTCCATACTTAAACTGGACATTGGATCCTGTAGGATGTAGAGATGGTCTTAAGTCTCACAAGGGCATTGGGAGTGTAACACAGAGTCTGGATTTTATTGCTAAAATGACCTGAACAATGGCCATTCCTAGATGAAGATGATGTCAAAGGCATGGATGTTCTCAATGTGAGCTGTGGGGAAAGCTTGCAGAGATTTTAATCGGTGAAGCAAAATTTCTGGAGAGGATTCAATGTGCTCTGCCCTTTTGGGACCCTGCAGACAGTGACTGACACAGGCAGAGGCAGCAGCAATGCTGGAGGATGATTTTACCAACCCTGAGAACAGCCCTGCTCCTTGGACTCTGACTCCAGCTTTGTCTCCTTGCTCACTAACTGTTCCATCTGGCTTGGCTGGTGTGCTCTGAGTTTCTGACCTGTCAAATGTGGGCTGTGCTCTTAATTCAGATTTATTTTCCTAAGCAAGAGCATGGAGGGGAGCAGTGTTGGTTTGAAGGTGGGTAGAGCAAATGCCAATGTTCTCACCATCATTCCTGCCCTGCAACAACCAATTCAAAGTTGCTCAGCAGTGCTGTGGAGATGATGATTCAAAGCCAGGAACTCAGAATTTGGTCCTCTTCTACTGAGCTGATAGAATATCTCCCTTCTAGGTGTTTATAAGCATGTTTAAAAATAGCAGAGACTTTTATCTAGCTGCACAAGATCCATGTGATTTAAGGATTTCACAGAGTAGCCAGATTTGCCCATTTACACGTGGAAAATTAAAATACCAGCTGGCAGCCAGAAGCCCAAGGTAACTGTGCAGACCAGCAGCAGAGCTGATAATGGAACCTCTGAACTGCAGGCAGTGCTCTGCCCTTTAAGTTACATAAATTGTCACTGATAAATGTCACTAACAGTGCTCCCACCACGTCCATTAACTCACACTGCAGCAAATTGCCTGCTCAGAGTAGCACAGGAGATGTGACTCCCCTTGTAAGAGAAATTTGGGGAGGGAAGAACAAGGATCAGGGATCTGAGAGCCACAACCCAGGCAGCTCAGGGACAGGGGTTTGGGGTGTGCAGGGTGGGCTCTGCCCGTGGAGGAGTGTTCTTGGAGATGGAAATGAATAAATGGAGAACATGGAACTCATTGGTGGGACTGAGAGATGGAAATCTGCACAGAGAATGGCAGGGGAGAGCAGCCACGAGAGGAAAAATCGAGCCCAGCTTGTGTTGCTCTCTGACCTGAAATATGCAGTCATGAGCTAGTCAGGTGAGAAATCTGCACAATCTTGAGAATAAAACTCAGCTGTCATCTCATAATAAAAGCGACTGGTGCCTCTGGGAATGAAGAACAAGCTCTGGCTAAGCAAATTGCAAGGGCTGTTTATCACCACAGTGTTGGAAGTGCTTTTCATTTACTTGTTACTTTCCCCCCCCACCCCGTTCAAATTGCACCCATAAGTCATGGGAGGGGAAAAATCTCAACACTCAGCTTCATTAGACAAAGTTATTCTTTGAAATTCAGGGCAAGGAGCATATGGAAATTTCTACAGCAAAGAACAGACACGGCACCCAGAATAAGAATCAGCGTGGTGCAATATTGAAATGAGTGCCATTATGGGTTCTTTTGAGTCAGACCATGATATGATTGAAATTCAATTACCTCTCCTGCTTTGAAGGGCCAAGCAGCTCAGAGAACACAAAGTTAGATCATAAGGATTAAGAGAACAAAGAATCTGTGTTGGTTGTTGTTCTTGGCAATTCTCTTGTGGCTGCAATCAATTCTGAGAGCCCTGGGGTTCCAGGCAGTAAATGCTGTTTGTGCCATGGCTGTGTCCAGATTTCCTGCTCAAACGCTGTGGACAGTTGATCTTTTAAGCAGCCAGAATATCTTTGATAGAACCAAGCTTGTTTGTAACTCACCCCGAATCTCTGATTTGTCTGAAAACTTGTTGAGTAAATGACTTTAGACTAGTTTGCATTTTCTTCTTCTTTTAGCCTGCATTTCTGTCTCTAGGCAAAGGCTTTTCTCTTCTCTTGTCAAAACATGAATCTTGTCATTAAAATGGGGTGTGTGCATGTAGGGTGAGAGCAGTCAGATGCTGTGGGCCCAAACCACACTGCTTTGATAACCAAATGGATGTTTTTATAACCAAATGGGTGAGACACTGGATACTCAAAACTCCATGGCTGTGGCCCCTTGCAGTGCTGGGTGACAGCACTCACATCTGCTGGTCAACAGGATTCACTTTTGTCTATAACACAAATTGCTTTGTTAAAATTTTGCTGTGAGTTTTTCCAAACCAAAGCATTTGATTCAGGGTGGGACTGAGCAAGTGGCACCCTGCTCTCCTGGAAAATTTAAGGATTCTGAGGCAAAGTGTCAATTTAGGAGATAAATCTCCTTTCCCTTGTACTTCTGTGCTGCTCTAAATCAAACTTGTCCTCAAAAGAACCCTTGTCCAGGAATTCCACTCTGGTGGAGCCACAGGAGGCTCGATGCAGCTGAGTCTGTGGATGTGTGACCTCTGCCTGCAGAAGGAGGACACCACTTTAATTGCACACTTTGCACAGTTGCTCTCTGAACGCCTCTGGCCATGCTTGGCTGCTGCAGCTTCAGGGCAGGGATGATATTTCGCAGTCATTGCTGCCACCCCCGGCTCAGCTCAGTGTGTGGGGTGGGCAGTGATGTTCTGCATCTCTCCCTCACCCGGTCATTGCCATCCTCCACCCAGCCCTGACACATCTGCACCAGCACGGGCAGGTCAGAGCATCAGGCTCAGCAGAGGAAATCTTGGGTTTGTAGCCCACAGAACCTGAACAGAAAGCTCAGGCTGAGATTTGTGTTGCTAAGGGGATAATGCATTTGTAGCAGATTTATTCTTTGCATCCTCCTTTGTAAATATTTCCTAACTCACATTTTTTAATATGGATTCTATTCCTTCCTTACACACCCTTTTAATGCAGAGATGTGATTATCGGTATTTTTAAAAAATAATAACTTGTAATGATCACAGCACTATAATGGAAACAAACTGAATTTGAATTCCATTTTAGGGCTCATTCAATGTAAAAATAGGCTTTAGACATAAATGCAGCCTTTGCACATGCCCCCACACTAACAGAGATATAATGCAACATTTTGTTAATGGCTCTAAAAGCAACTAGAGCCAAATAAACTCCTTTAGGATAGAGAGATGTACATAATTAGAGTTGTAGATCTCAGATTATTCCATTTATCTTTGACTCCTTATGAGATGCATTGTCCTTTGCCCCTGCACAGAGTCTGGCTCCAGCAATTGCACAAAGGCAATTGTTATAAATGCCTTTGCCTTCTCTGGAAATTAGAATTCAAATTTTGTCCTTTCAAACACTCAGCAAAGAATGTCTCCGAAATTACCATTCAATAGGTAACATGGGATTATTGCCACATCCATTTCCTTCAGCCCAGCCTAAAAGCTGTTCCTTGGTCAGTCCAATCACCATTCCCCCTTGGAAATGCACAGCCTGTGCCTTGCTCCTCTCCCTGTGTCACCAGAGCTTTTGATTTTTTAAAGGCAGCCACAATATCGTGCAGGGAGGCTGCTGTGTTGTGGCTGAAAATTGGGAAAATAATAAACAGTGCTCCACTCCAATAATAATGCCCTGCAGAGGGGGTGGGATGGAGGAGAAGCTTTCATGGGGGCTATTAAATTCGGATAAATAATAAATAAATAATAAATAAATTCGGATCTTGGGAAGAACTTACTTCAATTTGCATCAGAGAATGAACAGAAATTCTTAGAGAGCAAGACCCTGACCTGCTGTTGGTGTGGATGTGGCACCGGTGATCCCTGACCCCAGGATGGGCTCGGTTCATTTCTGTGCCTCAAACTGCTGTGAGCAACAGGTGAAACTGCAACTTGTTGAAATTCAAGTTCCATCACTCTCCTGTCCTTGGTTTTCTTTATGACCTGATGCTTCACTGAGCTGCTCTCATGCACACGGGCACTTTGCAGCCATCAAGGTCCGTGGCATTGTTTTCAGCAGCTGGAAAAAAAAAAAATCCAACTTTCACGGGCTTTCCCTGTGATTTACAACATTTCCACCCGTTTCTGAGAAATAAAGCTCACAAGTGGTCATAAAGAGAGAATTCCAAAGAGGAAAACATTCCAGTCTCAGTGGATTTCTTTTGCTGAGCAGATCCCAGTGTCCAGTGCACTCTGGAAGTTTCTGGTGTTTTACTGCTCCTTGTTCTTGGGCTCAGCTGCTCTCCTCTTCCAAAAATTCTGGTGCACATCAAAGTGGAATAATTATCTTTAGAAAAGCACTGCTCCCTTTGTAGAAACTCCCAGCTATTGTTGGCAGACTGAGAAGTAATCCAGCAATAAATTTCAGTGTAGTTGAATACAATTGATTTTGTTTCAAGGATTACAGGCAATTTAAGGCATGGCAGGAATGCACTTTTTTTTTTTTTTTTTTTTTTTTTTTTTTTTTTTTTTTTTTTGCTATTTCCAGCTATTTTCCAATTACAAAGTGCTCCTGTCCTGGCATGAACATCTGCATTCATTTGGCCAAAGACACATTTCTGATAGAACAGCAAATTCTCCCATGGCATTAAACCCCTGGTTTGCTTTTTTTTCATCTCCAAACTTGCATAGACAAGAGAGGAGAGGAAAATGATGTCATCTCTGATATTGCAATAAAAACTTTTTGTGAATTCTTGATTCCTCTTGGAGGTTTAAGCACTGAAATCCCAGCAGTGGCCCATGTTTGAAAAGCAGTATTTTCACTGGACTGTTTCCATCCAGTTTCTCCTCCACACTGAGACAACTCCTGACACAAATTCTTGAGTAATTTTTGGATGTCCACGAGCACGAAGTGTTAAGAATCCTCACTTTTCCATGTGATAAGTGGGAGAGCCCTTGACTGATTTCATCCTTTCTTCGGGTCAGTCTCTTTAATTAAGAACATTAATTAATATCAGCTGAGGTTTCTGTGAAATTCTGCCCCATTCCTGTGGGAAGAGAGGAGGTGGCAGGACTGGAACCTTCCTCCTGCATGAGCATCAGCTGGGAGGGTCACGTCCACAGAAAAACAGATTATTTCCTTTTCATTCTCTTTTCGTGGATTGGTATTCCCCTACAACCTAAGGATTTATTCAGAGGGAGGCAGAAAAGGGGAAGTAAAAAAATCTTCGTTGCTTAAAAAAAAAAATAAAGAGCAAACTTTAAAAAAATATGAAATATCTGCAGAAATAACAGCAGAACACCGCGGGGTAGGCATTAATGACCCGTTAATGCACTTCTCAGGTGGTAAATGGCCCATTAATGCTCCCTTGTCACATCAGCATCGGTAATTTATACAAATTCACAGCCAGGGCACTTGGAGCAGCCACAGAAGTGGAGTTGGGGACAGTAACACACAGGTCTTGCTCTGTGCTGGGGTGGTTCTGGGTCATTCTGGGGGATACACAGGCTGAGATTCCCTGGCTGCTGAGGGACCAAAGCCCAGCAGAGCTGGGCACCACATCTGGCTCCAAATTCACCTGTGTGTGACTGCCAGTGATGCCTCACTGGAAGGCTGGTGATGTGTGGGTGTGCTTCAGGAGCAAGAAGAGAAGGAATTCCATGGCAGGCAGTCTGCAGCAAGGGACCATCCACGGTCCATTTAATCAATTTAATCCATCCTCACGTCACTTGGAGCTCTCTTTTTTTTCCTCTTTGTGCTCATTCAGACAGGAACCAGCCAGCTGAACACACACACACACACACACACAAAATGTGAGCTGCAATCTCTGTGTGATGTCCTTTGCAAGTTTGGAGGCAGAAAGCAAAGCTGGGATGGGAAGGCCCCATGGACACAATGCCAGGCACAGCTGAAGCCTCAGGATTGCAGCTTTTAGATTTTTTAATCTATTTGTAATCCTGCAGTTCTTTAGTGTCTGACTCTAAATTCCATGTACAGTGTCACTGCTGCTGTCCCATTTTGGGCAGACACAACAATTCCTCTCTGGGCTGGGGATCAAGGACACCTCCCTGCCTCAGGTTTAGCTGGTCTCAGTTTTAAAGAACATTCCCTGGGTTCTCAGGTTTAGCTGTTCCCAGTTTTACAGGATGTTCCCTGTGTTCTCAGGTTTAGCTGTTCCCAGTTTTACAGACTGTTCCCCATGTTCTCAGGTTTAGTTGTTCTCAGGTTTAGCTGTTCTCAGGTTTAGCTGTTCCCAGTTTTACACTGTTCCCTGTGTCCTCAGGTTTAGCTGTTCTCAGGTTTAGCTGTTCTCAGGTTTAGCTGTTCCCAGTTTTACACTGTTCCCTGTGTTTCCCCTGATTCTCCCCATGCAGACCCAGCCCATGCCTATTTTTCCCCCTAAATTAAGCACACCAACCCTGCTCATTGCAGTTCTCCTTCCAGCAGCCTTTTAAGTGCTTTGAAGGCTGTTATCCCTTCTTTCACATCTCTCCTGCAGCCTGCACAGCCCCAGATCTTTCAGCCTCACCTCCTCACTTTAATTCTTTGATCTTTCTCACTGCAGCAATGAGTCAAATTTTCACCTGGACTGGGGTTTCCAAAGCTGGAATTTGGGGGGAGTTGGGAATGACCTGGCTGTCCCGTGGCTTGGAGCTAAATTACTATTTGTGTCTCCCACGTGCTTTGTCAAACTTTTGGTTCATATTCTGCTTTTGACCTTCTCTAATCTCAGATTTTTTTTTCTTTCTGCATAAAAGGGACCAGTTTGTGTCTTTCACTTTGCACTTGTAAAAAATTGTTGGGCTCGAGTGTAGAAATTTGCATTTGTTCTTTGTGGGCTTCATCCTTTTTATGTTTCCTTTATTTATTTACCTCTTCAGCTAAGTAGGTGGTAATAAAAGAAAAGGAAGAGAGTTCCTAATTTACCACATTCATTTCCACAATGACCTTCTGACCACATGTGAAGAAAATTACTGTGTCTCTCAGGCTTTGAGTGGTGAATTTTTTATTTTAAAATTATCATAAATAGGTAGTATTAACTTTGCATCTCTTTTATGTATAAACTTTAAAAATGTAGTAGTTTCTTTCTCAAATTCTTCAGTTATAAAGTCAAAAAAGTGAAATCTTTCGAGAGTGGGGTTGATCTTGTCTTCCTTATTAAATTAGGAGAAGAAAATCCAGTATTTTAGGTAGCAAATATTAAAATCCTGGCTCCTATTTTAGATGTGACAAAAACCACTCGTTTTGCTTGTGAGGATGTAGAGTACCAGTGGTGTGAACCCTGGCGATGTTAAAGACTGCAGCAAACTCCCATTTAGTGGCTCCAGGCTGGAAAACATCTTGATTTTGACCCTGCAGGTTATCACCCTGTCAGAACTCGTGTAGGTTTTGTGGTTACAGTGGGACAGAGCTGCCTCATCCCCAAGGGAAACAATGCAAGTCTGCAGGGAACTGCCTCCACTGATGTGGGGTTACTTTAAAAAGTAAATTTCTTTTGTTACAACCGCTGATTTCTGTGCTGGATAAGAAATGCTGTCGCTTTTCAAACAGATTGTGGCGGTGTCACAGCGAGTGATCACTCACTGAGAAAGGTTCTGTGAAATGTAGGAACATTTTCTGGTTTGAAGCAGCGCTGAGCAGGGGTGCTGGCAAGAGCAGAACGTGTCTGGTCATCCTGTAACCCTGGAAAGGGATTTTAACCCTTTAAGTGCAGGGGAAATAAGGTGCACAGCTCCATGGGCGTCTGTCATGACAGGAAGGAAGAGCCAAGTTTATTCACAAACACACTTGGTTTTATAGCAGGACTGCAACTCCCAGAGCAGAGAAAAGGAGATTGGTTCAGAGAGAAGACACCCCATGGCCAGGGCCTGGGCACACACCACAACAGGGCTTCTATCTTGGTATTAATTCCTTTTTATTGTGACCAAATGATCACCCTGGCAGAAATTCTCCCTGGCCTTGAGCTGGAGCAGCTCATGGGCTGGGAACAGAGCTGAGAAGATCCAGCCTGGAATGTTTTTCAGGCTGTGATTTTCAGTTCATGCTAGCCCAGGATCACTTCGTGCTAGCCCAGGATCACTTCATGCTAGCCCAGGGTCAGTTGATGCTAGCCCAGGATCACTTCGTGCTAGCCCAGGATCACTTCATGCTAGCCCAGGGTCAGTTAATGCTAGCCCAGGATCACTTCATGCTAGCCCAGGGTCAGTTAATGCTAGCCCAGGATCACTTCGTGCTAGCCCAGGGTCAGTTAATGCTAGCCCAGGATCACTTCATGCTAGCCCACATTGATTTCATGCAGCCCCACCCAGCCCAGAGGACACAATGGCCGGAGATTTCGTGGTGCAGGGGCTGGCTGTGACGCTGTGACATTTTGTTGTGGAGCTGTGCTTGAATGTGTTTCAATGCACCCTGATCCCCCTGGGCATCCCTGCTGCCTCTGCAGGGCAGCCAATCCATCCCAAAAGTTATTTATGAGTCTGAAACACTTGAGGGGGTACATCCCTGTACCCAGCCTGTAACCACCTGCTTTATTTTGGTGGCAGCAGACAAAAGAGAGAAAAGCTCTCTTTGATTATTTTTTTTTTTCCTTTATGTGCTGCTTTGCAAGTAGTTTTCCATCCAATTAATCCCACTAGGTTTCTAATTGAAGTGGTGGTTTGCATAAATATTAATCAGTCACTAAGAAACACGGAGGGTCAGGGACAGGCCAAATGAAAGAGGGTGTTTGGTACCTACTCTGATTTATTTTTGCTGAGCTCTCCTATTGCAGAAGATGCTCAGATTATGTTTGCCTGGTGTGTTTTTGTCGAGTCTTATTGGTAATAGCAATATAGGTAAATAAATTAGGTGAGCATGTAACTTGTTCTCGTTGGCCCTTGGTGCCATTTCAATGGCAAGTAAGTGGCTGCATATTTTCTGTGCTGCTCTGGTCTCCCAGCTCCTCTCTGACTAATGAATGGGGAAATATTTCTTCACTCTCCCCGGTGTAATATGTTGTGAGGACAAATAAATTTAAGCCTTGGAGTCTCTGTATGAGTAGGGGCAATATAACCTGCTAAGAAAATTGCCCAGCAATGTTCTTGGTACTCACCTTGGCTGTGTAAACTTGTTTGTTGCTGGCACAAATTCAGCTCCAAACTGAGGCCGTTTCAGATGCTTTGCTCTTCAGGACTGTTCTCATTTCAATGTCCATGGGATTGATCCAACCACTTCATTAGACCCCTTTACCTTGGTTAATTCAGGCCTTTGAAATTTAGGAAAATTAAGGAACTACTTAGAAAAGTGAATTGACAATGAAGACAAGGTCCTGGGCAGACTAAGGCTTCTTTCTTTGTTATTGATAATTAATGACAGGGAAATGATTTCCTGCACAGAACTGGCAGGGCACTGGGATTGTGCCTTGCCCTCATTGTGCCAGTGCTGCCATCCAGGCTGGGAGCAGGAGGGAGCTGAGGGTTTGGGAGAGAAAAAGGAGTTTATTAAAAATAAAACCATGCCCACTTTGATACCTCCTTGTGCTTTTGGGACCAGGCTGCAATGAGCTTTTCTTGCTGCCACGTTTCAGTGCAGTGGCAGGATGGCAGCAAGGGGCTGTGACAAACAAAGGGGCAGCTTTGTCACAGGGAGGGACAGAGCTGCTGTCCATCCAGGGAAGCTGATTTTCTGTGGATGGCTTTCAACAACTTTGGACAAGGTGGAGAAAAGTGGAAAAAAATATCAAAGCTTAAGCGTTAATACTTAAGTAACATCACTTTTCAATGCATCCTTGTAGTCCAGAACTGCAGAAACACATTCCTAGTGCAGGATCCAGGACCCCGTGTTGTACCCATCAGCCTTTCCCTTGCCACGGTAAGCTCAGGAAAGTTGCAGCCACTGTTAAAATTGAGTTGCCAGAGGAAAATGTTTCTGATGCATCCGTTTTTATCACTTAGCCCGTGGTGACATCAGCCAGCCTCGCAGGGAGCACAAACACAACGGGAAAGGGGACAGGGAAGGAAGTTTCAATTTTTCTTCTGCTGAAATGTGGGAGTTCTGGGGAAACACAGACAGTTCAGAGATATTTGCCTTCCTCCAGGCGTGCCATCAGCTCTTGTAGAAGCTTCAAAACAAAAGTCACCGGAATGACAGCACTTTGTTTGCTGCTGCACTGAGGAGTGAGGCTGCTCCTGAGGGAGCATTTTTTAACATCCTTGCCATGCAAGGCTGGAGAGGAGCCTCAAAGCATCGTGTGATGAGAGCCAGCCCAGCTTCTCAAAGCTGGGAATGCTCTTGTTGTTGCCTGTCACCATGCACCAGCCACCTGAAAGGACAGGAAAATGGAAATTTTGGAACAGGCAAAGAAATGAAGGCACAATATGATAGAGTTTGTCAGCCCCTAATCTGATATCCACACATACATGTTGTGTGTCTGCTTGTGTTAAATCAGAATTTAGCTGTTAAATAAAACAGTGGGTGACCATAATCAATGGAGCAGTAGCAGTTTTCTCTTCCCTCCCTTATCACAGCTCCAAGTTATCACTGGAGCCTTTCAGAGCTCACTGATGGTTGTTAATGGATCTGGGAACACACCAGGTTTTTATTTATTTTACCAGGTAATTTTGGTTTGAGGCTCTGTACCTGGGCTGCTGAGTTCAACTCTGCACTGAAATGTTTCACCTGAGCTTCCAACCCTTCACAAACACCAGCCCCCCTGTGCAGGTACTTAGAAAAGTTCACAGATTTGCAGCTGTTTGCTGAATAAGGTCACAATGGAAAGCTGAGCTGCAAAGGGAGCAGAAAGATCAGAACAATAAGAGAAAAAGACAAACAAAAGACAAACAGTGACAGACAGTGTCAGCCTGCACAGACTGGGGAGGGGGAGCCCCTTGGGGGAACAGGCTGAGAGGTAAATATATATATAAATATCTTTAAATATATTAAATATATTATATATCTATATTTATATATATATTTACACATATATATATTATATGTATAAATATTTATATCTTCTATTAAATACAAATAACAGGTTCCTGGTGAGAGATGTCTTGAAAAGCCTTTTCCCATGCCATGAACCCCTGTGACATTTGGAAAAGCCTCAGTTTGGTCTTCATGAAAACATCTTGGAGGAACCACAGCAGCCTGGCCATTAGGTCACTCTTTAGGAGAGCAAAGATCCAAATCTTTTCATCCTTGAAGAAGAGATTTGAACCTGGGTCTGCACTAGCTGCTCTCTCTTTCACATGCCCAAGGAAGAATTTCACTCCTGAAAACATTTTATGGCTTTGACAAATGTTCACTTATAGATGAGATATATTTTTGCCAAAAAAAAAAAACCAAAAAAAAACCTAAGCCATTTTTTCCCTTGGCTCTGCTGTGCTTTATTTTCCTCTGCTTTCATCTCCAAGCCTCCTACCCTTTTTGTGTCTTGTCTGTTTTGATTCAGTCCATGCCCTGAGTGACTCCTGTCTTGCTCTGTGCTTGTTCAGTGTCTATCACCACAGCTTTCAGTCTGTTAGCACCCAGAGGCATTAACATAATGCAGGTAATAAGGGCTAAATTTAACTCGCTCTCAACTACTTTTACCCACTCTAATATGCATCACACCCTTCAACTGACAGCCTCAAATTGCATATAATAGCTGCCTGGCTACAGTACACAGACAAAGAAGGTGATAGAAAGCATTTGCCTCAATAAAAAAAAATATTTTTCCCATCCAGAAACCTCAGCTTCGTTTTTCCCCATTGCTTTCGGAAGCTTCATGTCAAGATAGATTTTCCTTCCACTGTGATGACATTAAATCTCATGGCTGCTGTAAAATATGTTTTATGAGTTATTAAAGAGTGCTACAGCAGCTGAATTGGGCAATCATTAAATAAATATTGCTAAATAGTTTATTAAAAGAAAATTTAAGCGCTTGCCATTTTTACTTATACTCCCTAGGATAGTTGATTTTATAGGTTTTCTTCCTTTATCTACTTTTATGATCTGGAATAAACTCTACAAACTTCATCATTCATCCAAATATCTATAGGAGGTTTAATTGATGAAGATCCCCTTTGAATAAAAAATAACTAAATAGCAGCTCCTAATTCTCTGTGTTTAGTTCCACGAGTAGCCCAGACTGAAAGCTCCAGAAAATTACTTTGAAGTTCTTTAGCCTTTGCAAGTTGTACTCACTGGGTTAACCAATAATAATCAAATTATGGATGGAAAAGTAGAAAAAAAAACCCCACAGCTACAGTTCCAGCTGCTGGAAGTGGCTCAGCACCAACCTGAGCATTTCCCCAGCAGTGTGAGCACAGCCCTGAGCTGATGGACTGTAAGAGCCTGATGGAGAGATGGAGGCTTCAGCCAGCTCTTCAAATGCTGTTTATTGCACAGTTTATTTTAATAAATCTTAAAATTCTGTTCATTGCACAGACGGGGTCACAGCAGTTGAGGGTCGTGGGTGAGCCCAGAGCTGCTGGCTTTGACAAGCTGTGTGTCCTGAAGCCCCTCTAGTTCTGGTTACAATTAATTATAAACTTTTCATTACAGAGCATCTTAATACATGACTACCAATCAATATCACACACACAATACCTTTTACATTTACATACAACCTATCCAAACTGCTAAAATTACCATATTTTTATATTATTATTACCATATGATGTCAGTGACTAGCCAATCATGGGAGTTAGTAGTCACATGTTAAACTTTGGGACTTGTTCTGCAGTGGAAATTTCTGAGATCTTCCAATATTGGCTTTCTTGTTTGCCTGGGAAAATCCTTTTGTTGGGTAGAAACATCTTCTGTTTGAGGTGGATTTATCCTTTGCTCTGAGCCATAAAAGCCCCTTCCAACTCACTTTGCTCTTTGCCTTCCAGTTGCCCAGTCAGACTGGCCCAGCAATTCTTTCCTTCTACATCAAAACTTGCTTTCATTCCTACAGAACCTTCTGGATATCTGCAAAATTCCCCCGTTCAGTTCTCATCCTTCCCAACAATGGACGAGCTGCACATTCACACCAGGGTGCATTTCCTGGAGCATTTTGTGTGTGTGTGACAGAGTCACCTGCTCTGTCCCAGCTGGCTTCACCCTCTCCTGACATCCAAAAGCTCAGGTCACCTCAGCCAGGGTCCCAGAGCAGTGACACAGGCTGGCAGCCACCCTTGTGCTGCTTTAGGCTTTCCCAGGTGGAGACCACAGCACTTTCTCAGCACTAGGGCATTAAAGACCCAACACATCACCAGAGTTACCCAAAGGTCTGCAGAATGCAGGTCCCCACAGTGATCTCTCCATATTGTGATTTTTTTTTTGTTGTTATTTTTTTCTCCTAGGAACTGGTGCTTATTCCTTACCTCACTCCTCTTTCTGAAGCTCTCATGCCTGTGTGGTCCATTTGCAGCTGCCACATCTTTGCTATCCCCACCTCTCCTTTGATTACACCAATCTGTGGTGCTGCAAGCTCCTGACATTTCCCAAAATCCCAACACACCAACCCCTGGCTCCATCCCCTCCATACCCAGCTCCTCTTGTCCATCTCTAACACGACTTAATCTCTCCTGGCTCTTCTCCATTCAATTATCTTCATTTCAATAGGTTTAAAAATAGCTCCTGCATATTTAATTATGCTTCACTTTCCCTCTGCTCCTTCCAGTCCATTCAGTCTCCAGTGCTTTGTCTGCTGACAGAATTCTCATTCAGGCTGCCCCACGTTCAGCCCATTATACCCAGCCCATATCAACTGGAAAAGGCTTTTTTCTTGTAAGGCTGGGAGTCTCTGCAGCACAGCATTGACCAAAATTAGGTCAGAAATGTCATACAAGTGCCTTGCAGTTCATGGTGAAATTGGTCATTAAGAGCCATGAAAGCAAGGTATAACCATGGACAGAGAAGGGAAGAAGTAATCAGAGGAATATTTCCCATTTCTCTTTTAATAAGCTATCATTTACCCTTGTTCTGTTTTGATCCCTTTGGGGCATATATCTTGTGCAGGGAAATGGAAAAAAAATAAAGAGACAGAGGAAAGTAATAATGAAATAGTGCATGTGTTTAAATATTTGCAGGAGAAAGGAAACATCACAGAATTTCTCACAAAGTCTGTGATGAAATGGAAGTACAGGCTTGCCAAAGCAATAATTAAGTTCAGTTCCAGAGGGCTGTTGGTGTTAAATCTGCTGGGGTTTCTTTCAGGGAGGGCTCTGATACTGAAGTCAGCTTTTCCCACTGACTCGAACAGTCTGAGAGCAAAACCCTAAAAAGCAGCTGGAGCTTTGTCTGTGCCAGGATATCACCAGGATAATTTCATTTCTTGGGGTAACAGCCCTGCCTGTGGTGAGCTCCTGTTCCAGCTGAGGTAAAAGCTGTACAAACAGCAAACAGGGGATGGTCCCTGTGCTGAAAAACATCCTTTATTCTACATATTTATGTAGAATAGGAATAGAATGGGGTTATTCTGTAGAATATTATTTACCTGTTTATGAATGTATTTACCTCAGCACATCGGGATGCACGTCAGGGGGAATTCCAAACACATGAAGGTGCTGGAGGTGAAATGAACCCAAATTTAGGTGTTTGAATACCAGGTTCATTTTTGATGGGTGTGCAGAGCTCTGAGCCCGGGGTGTTGGAGCTGCCCCATGTCAGAGCAGTGCAGCTCGTGTGTTGCTGCAGCACAGGCACGAGTGGCACTCGGAGCTGCTGGAGGTGTTTGTTCCCTCTGAGGTGCAACTCTGCATTTGCTGCATTACTGGGGGACAGGAGGGATGGCACTCGTGGTGAGGCAGGGATTGAGTGAGGGATCAGTGGGGGAAAGGGGACAGAGCTGAGACAGAGTCTGTGATACAATAATACAATAATACAGCAATATAATAATACAATAATACAATGTTATAATACAATAATACAATAATATGATACAATAATATGCTATGATAATACAATAATACAATAATATAATGATATAATAATACAATAATATAATGATACAATAATACAATGATACAATAATACAATGATACAATAATATAATAATACAATGATACAATAATAAAATAATATAATAATACAATAATATAGTAATAGAATAATACAATAATACAATGTTATAATACAATAATACAATAATATGATACAATAATACAATGATACAATAATATAATAATACAATGATACAATAATACAATCATATAATAATACAATAATATAATAATATAACCAAACAGGTTTGATTCTCCCATCAAACGAGTTCTCAGGGCAGGGGCAGCCTCCAGGCACCAAAGGACATGAGAGGTGGAAAAGTAAAAAGATACAGCAGCACTAACCTGCACTAAAAAAAAACCCCAAAGGGATTTTCTGTCCCTTCCTGCTGCTGTGGTTAAGGGCTGGA